>NC_140000.1:16136832-16243061 GCF_964263955.1 Coregonus lavaretus
TCAATCAGAGGCAACGAGTGTCAGCTGTGGCTGGTTGTCTCTGATTGGGAACCACATTTAAACAGGCTGTTTTCCCACAATAGTTGTGGGATCTTGTTCCTTTTGGTTTGTTCCGTGTTGGTTGTTTAACCTAGGATGTCATGTTGTTCGTTTATTGTTTTGTTCTTGTTATCACTAAAGATAATAAAGTATGTTCGCTCATCACGCTGCGCCTTGGTCTACTCCGTTCAACGATCGTGACAGACAGACTTTTTATTTTCACTATTTTAGATTAGAGCACACACTGTGCTGAAGAAGAGACACTTTTTATTTAGTCATTCGAAACATATTTTACCTGAAGTCTTTACTGTGAAAGAGAAAGTGCTGCTTAAACACTTTTAGGCTAATTTACAGTATATAATAACTGTGTGTGTATTTCTGTTCCTTTTCATGGGGGAGAACATTCAAGTTTCAAGTTTCAAGTTTTAATGTCACATGTACAACTACAGTGACATGTATTTCTTGCAAACTCAAAACCCAACAATGCAATAATCAATAACAATAAGTAAGTAAGCATACAATATACAAGGTCAGTTCCAATACCATATTTACAATGTGCCGGGATATTGGAGTGATGGAGGTAGATATGTATAGGGCTAAGGTGACTAGGCAACAGGATATCATATAAACAGAGTAGCAGCAGCTTGTATGTGAGTGGGTGTGCATGTGTGTAGAGTCAGTATAAATGTATGCGAATATTATGTGTGAGTAAGAAAATGATGGCGTGAGTGTTTGTGTGTGAGTGTGTAGGGCCATGTGAGTGTGCATAGAGAGGTCAATAAAGATACAAGGTTAACTCAGATAGTCCGTGTTGCTATTTTGTTAGCTATTTATCAGTCTTATTGCTTGGGGATAGAAGCTGTTCAAAAGCCTGTTGGTGTAAGACTTGATGCACTGGTACCGCTTGCCGTGCAGAAGCAGAGAAAATAGTCTATGGCTTGGGTGGTTGGAGTCTTTAACGATTTTCCGGGCTTTCTTTTCACACCTTCTGATATATCAATCAATCAATTTTATTTTATATAGCCCTTCTTACATCAGCTAATATCTCGAAGTGCTGTACAGAAACCCAGCCTAAAACCCCAAACAGCTAGTAATGCAGGTGTAGAAGCACGGTGGCTAGGAAAAACTCCCTAGAAAGGCAAAACCTAGGAAGAAACCTAGAGAGGAACCAGGCTATGAGGGGTGGCCAGTCCTCTTCTGGCTGTGCCGGGTGGAGATTATAACAGAACCATGCCAAGATGTTCAAAAATGTTCATAAGTGACAAGCATGGTCAAATAATAATCAGGAATAAATCTCAGTTGGCTTTTCATAGCCGATCATTAGAGTTTAAAACAGCAGGTCTGGGACAGGTAGGGGTTCCATAACCGCAGGCAGAACAGTTTAAACTGGAATAGCAGCAAGGCCAGGCGGACTGGGGATAGCAAGGAGTCACCACGGCCGGTAGTCCCGACGTATGGTCCTAGGGCTCAGGTCTCTCAGTTGGCTTTTCATAGCCGATCATTTAGAGTTGAAAACAGCAGGTCTGGGACAGGTAGGGGTTTCGTAGCCGCAGGCAGAACAGTTGAAACTGGAATAGCAGCAAGGCCAGGCGGACTGGGGGCAGCAGGGTGTCATCATGCCCGGTAGTCCTGACGTATGGTCCTAGGGCTCAGGTTCTCAGAGAGAAAGAGAGAACGAGAGAATTAGAGAGAGCATACTTAAATTCACACAGGACACTGGATAAGACAGGAGAAGTACTCCAGGTATAACCAACTAACCCCAGCCCCCCGACACATAAACTACTGCAGCATAAATACTGGAGGCTGAGACAGGAGCGGTCCGGAGACACTGTGGCCCCATCCGAAGAAACCCCCGGACAGGGCCAAACAGGAAGGATATAACCCCACCCACTCCGCCAAAGCACAGCCCCCGCACCACTAGAGGGATATCCCCAACCACCAACTTACAATCCTGAGACAAGGCCGAGTATAGCCCACAGAGGTCTCCACCACAGCACAAACCAAGGGGGGGGGGGGCGCCAACCCAGACAGGAAGATCACGTCAGTAACTCAACCCACTCAAGTGACGCACCCCTCCCAGGGACGGCATGAAAGAGCACCAGCAGGCCAGTGACTCAGCCCCTGCAACAGGGTTAGAGGCAGAGAACCCCAGTGGAGAGGGGAACCGGCCTGGCAGAGACAGCAAGGGCTGTTCGTTGCTCCAGCCTTTCCGTTCACCTTCACACTCCTGGGCCAGACTACACTCAATCATATGACCTACTGAAGAGATAAGTCTTCAGTAAAGACTTAAAGGTTGAGACCGAGTCTGCGTCTCTCACATGGGTAGGCAGACTGTTCCATAAAAATGGAGATCTATAGGAGAAAGCCCTGCCTCCCGCTGTTTGCTTAGAAATTCTAGGGACAATTAGGAGGCCTGCGTCTTGTGACCGTAGCGTACGTATTGGTATGTACGGCAGGACCAACTCGGAAAGATAGGTAGGAGCAAGCCCATGTAACGCTTTATAGGTTAACAGTAAAACCTTGAAATCAGCCCTTGCCTTAACAGGAAGCCAGTGTAGGGAAGCTAGCACTGGAGTAATATGATCAAATTTCTTGGTTCTAGTCAGGATTCTAGCAGCCGTATTTAGCACTAACTGAAGTTTATTTAGTGCTTTATCCGGGTAGCCGGAAAATAGAGCATTGCAGTAGTCTAATCTAGAAGTAACAAATGCATGGATTAATTTTTCTGCATCATTTTTGGACAGAAAATTTCTGATTTTTGCAATGTTACGTAGATGGAAAAAAGCTGTCCTTGAAACAGTCTTGATATGTTCGTCAAAAGAGAGATCAGGGTCAAGAGTAACGCCTAGGTCCTTCACAGTTTTATTTGAGACGACTTTACAACCATCAAGATGAATTGTCAGATTTAACAGAAGATCTCTTTGTTTCTTGGGACCTAGAACAAGCATCTCTGTTTTGTCCGAGTTTAAAAGTAAAAAGTTTTCAGCCATCCACTTCCTTATGTCTGAAACACAGGCTTCTAGCGAGGGCAATTTTGGGGCTTCACCATGCTTCATTGAAATGTACAGCTGTGTGTCATCCGCATAGCAGTGAAAGTTAACATTATGTTTTCGAATAACATCCCCAAGAGGTAAAATATATAGTGAAAACAATAGTGGTCCTAAAACGGAACCTTGAGGAACACCGAAATGTACAGTTGATTTGTCGGAGGACAGACCATTCACAGAGACAAACTGATATCTTTCCGACAGGTAGGATCTAAACCAGGCCAGAACTTGTCCGTGTAGACCAATTTGGGTTTCCAGTCTCTCCAAAAGAATGTGGTGATCGATGGTGTCAAAGGCAGCACTAAGGTCTAGTAGCACGAGGACAGATGCAGAGCCTCGGTCTGACGCCATTAAAAGGTCATTTACCACCTTCACAAGTGCAGTCTCAGTGCTATGATGGGGTCTAAAACCAGACTGAAGCATTTCGTATACATTGTTTGTCTTCAGAAAGGCAGTGAGTTGCTGCGCAACAGCTTTTTCTAAAATTTTTGAGAGGAATGGAAGATTCGATATTGGCCGATAGTTTTTTATATTTTCCGGGTCAAGGTTTGGCTTTTTCAAGAGAGGCTTTATCACTGCCACTTTTAGTGAGTTTGGTACACATCCGGTGGATAGAGAGCTGTTTATTATGTTCAACATAGGAGGGCCAAGCACAGGAAGCAGCTCCTTCAGCAGTTTAGTAGGAATAGGATCCAGTATGCAGCTTGAAGGTTTAGAGGCCATGATTATTTTCATCATTGTGTCAAGAGATATAGTACTAAAACACTTAAGTGTCTCTCCCGATCCCAGGCCCTCGCAGAGCTGTGCAGATCCAGGACAGCTAAGCCCTGGAGGAATACGCAGATTCAAAGAGGAGTCCGTAATTTGCTTTCTAATGGTCATGATCTTTTCCTCAAAGAAGTTCATGAATTTATCACTGCTGAAGTGAAAACCATCCTCTCTTGGGGAATGCTGCTTTTTAGTTAGCTTTGCAACAGTATCAAAAAGAAATTTTGGATTGTTCTTATTTTCCTCGATTAATTTGGAAAAGTAGGATGATCGAGCAGCAGTGAGGGCTCTTCGGTACTGCACGGTACTGTCTTTCCAAGCTAGTCGGAAGACTTCCAGTTTGGTGTGGCGCCATTTCCGTTCCAATTTCCTGGAAGCTTGCTTCAAAGCTCGGGTATTTTCTGTATACCAGGGAGCTAGTTTCTTATGACAAATGTTTTTCGTTTTTAGGGGTGCAACTGCATCTAGGGTATTGTGCAAGGTTAAATTTAGTTCCTCAGTTAAGTGGTTAACTGATTTTTGTCCTCTGACGTCCTTGGGTAGGCAGAAGGGGTCTGGAAGGGCATCAATGAATTTTTGTGTTGTCTGAGAATTTATAGCACGACTTTTGATGCTCCTTGGTTGGGGTCTGAGCAGATTATTTGTTGCGATTGCAAACGTAATAAAATGGTGGTCCGATAGTCCAGGATTTTGTGGAAAAACATTAAGATCTACAACATTTATTCCATGGGACAAAACTAGGTCCAGAGTATGACTGTGGCAGTGAGTAGGTCCAGAGACATGTTGGACAAAACCCACTGAGTCGATAATGGCTCCGAAGGACTTTTGGAGTGGGTCTGTGGACTTCTCCATGTGAATATTAAAATCACCAAAAATTAGAATATGATCTGCTATGACTACAAGGTCTGATAGGAATTCAGGAAACTCAGAGAGGAACGCTGTATATGGCCCAGGAGGCCTGTAAACAGTAGCTATAAAAAGTGATTGAGTAGGCTGCATAGATTTCATGACTAGAAGCTCGAAAGATGAAAACGTCATTTTTTTTTTTGTAAATTGAAATTTGCTATCGTAAATGTTAGCAACACCTCCGCCTTTGCGGGATGCACGGGGAATATGGTCACTAGTGTAACCAGGAGGTGAGGCCTCATTTAACACAGCAAATTCATCAGGCTTAAGCCATGTTTCAGTCAGGCCAATCACATCAAGATTATGATCAGTGATTAGTTCATTGACTATGACTGCCTTTGAAGTGAGGGATCTAACATTAAGTAACCCTATTTTGAGATGTGAGGTATCACGATCTCTTTCAATAATGGCAGGAATGGAGGAGGTCTTTATCCTAATAAGATTGCTAGGGTGGACACCACCATGTTTAGTTTTGCCCAACCTAGGTCGAGGCACAGACACAGTCTCAATGGGTATGGCTGAGCTGACTACACTGACTATGCTATTGGCAGACTCCACTAAGCTGGCAGGTTGGCTAACAGCCTGCTGCCTGGCCTGCACCCTATTTCACTGTGGGGCTAAAGGAGTTAGAGCCCTATCTATGTTGGTAGATAAGAGGAGAGCACCCCTCCAGCTAGGATGGAGTCCGTCACTCCTCAGCAGGTCAGGCTTGATCCTGTTTGTGGGTGAGTCCCAGAAAGAGGGCCAATTATCCACAAATGTTATCTTTTGGGAGGGGCAGAAAACAGTTTTCAACCAGCGATTAAGTGCTGAGACTCTGCTGTAGAGCTCGTCACTTCCCCTAACTGGGAGGGGGCCAGAGACAATTACTCGATGCCGACACATCTTTCTAGCTGATTTACACGCTGAAGCTATGTTGCACTTGGTGACCTCTGACTGTTTCATCCTAACATCGTTGGTGCCGACGTGGATAACAATATCTCTATACTCTCTACACTCGCCAGTTTTAGCTTTAGCCAGCACCATCTTTAGATTAGCCTTAACGTCGGTAGCCCTGCCCCCTGGTAAACAGTGTATGATCGCTGGGTGATTCGTTTTAAGTCTAATACTGCGGGTAATGGAGTCGCCAATGACTAGGGTTTTCAATTTGTCAGAGCTAATGGTGGGAGCCTTCGGCGTCTCAGACCCCGTAACGGGAGGAGTAGAGACTAGAGAAGACTCAGACTCAGACTCCGACTCGCTACATAATGGGGAAAACCGGTTGAAGGTTTCTGTCGGCTGAATGAGCGACACCGGTTGAGCATTCCAACAGTATTTCCCTCCAGAAGCCATGAGAAAGTTGTCCGGCTGCAGGGACTGTGCGGGGGGAGTTATACTAACGTTACTGTCTGTACTTACTGGTGGCACAGACGCTGTTTCTTCCTTTCCTACACTGATAATACTCTTGCCTAACGATTGCGTCTGAAGCTGGGCTTGTAGCACAGCTATTCTCGCCGTAAGGCGAGAATTCTCCTGTATATTATGAGTACAGCGACTGCAATTAAAAGACATCATGTTAATGTTACTACTTAGCTTCGGCTGTTGAAGATGTTGATGAGCCATGTCCAGATAAAGCGTCCGGAGTGAAAAAGTTGAATAAGGGAAAAAAAAAAAGTTGCGATGGAAAAACGGAAAATAACGTAAAGTTGGCAGCTAAAACGCACAGGAAAATGACTCTTCTGTCTCGGGATAAACGTCCGGGGTGAAAAAGTTTAACGAAAAAAGATGAGTGAGGACAAAACTAAAAAGTTGGTAAATTTGTTGAACACAGAGATTGATTAAACGTTTATTAAAAGTAAAACGTGAATAGTTTGGCAGGTAGCCAAGTAGCAACAAACAGCAGAGCAGCAAGGCGTGCTCGCCCCCCCGTTTCCTGTAGTCCACGATCAGCTCCTTGGTCTTACTGATATAGATGTCCTGGATGGCAGGGAGCTTGGCCCCAGTGATGTACTGGGCAGTCCGCACCACTCTCGTAGCTCCATGCGATCGAGGGTGGTGTTCTTGCCATACCAGGCAGTGATGCAGCCAGTCAAAATGCTCTCAATGGTACAGCTGTAGAACCTTTTGAGGATTTGATGGCCCATGCCAAACTTTTTCAAACTCCAGAGGGGGAAGAGGTGCTGTCGCGTCTTCTTCATGTTTGTGGCCGTGTGTTTGGACCATTGCAAGTCCTTAGTGATGTGCTACACTGCAGCCCCGTCGATGTGGATGGGGGCGTGCTCGCCCCCCCGTTTCCTGTAGTCCACGATCAGCTCCTTGGTCTTACTGACGTTGAGGGATAGCATCATATGTGGATCTGTTGGGGTGGTATGCGAATTGGAGTGGGTCTAGGGTGTCTGGGATGGTGGAGTTCATGTGTGCCATAACCAGCCTCTCTAAGCACTTCATGATTACAATGCATATACTGTCCTATTAAACACTCTGCATGGCTTTAGGTGTGTTGGCTCCATGTATCCAACCCCTACGTCTACAGTCTCCAAGAATGTTAAAGAAGTAACAACCCACTGGGCACACACTGGTTGAATCAATGTTGTTTCCACATCCTTTCAATTAAATTATGTTGAACCAATGTGGAATAGACGTTGAATTGAGGTCTGTGCCCAGTGGGAAGATGTTCTGAGAACTAACAACATGTTCTAAAAACCTCACATTGACATTGGTTTAATAGAACCAAGACATTCCAAGAACATTGGATGTTAGTTATTATTTGACAAGACTACCATTATGTCCTCTCCTCTCCAGGCGTTGGATGACCTGGAGAACCCGATCCTTCGAGACCAGCTGAGCGACCGGATCCAGCCACCCACACCCCAGCACCCAGACGGGTTCACCTATCCCGACCTAGGGAGTATGACGGGACAGCTGCCCGCTGCCAGGGATTCCTCCTGCAGCTGGACCTCTACTTCACAACCATCAGCCCGGCTCCATCGGAGCGGGAGAAGGTGTCCGCCCTCATCTCTTGTCTCTCGAGGAAAGCCCTGGAGTTGGCCTACGCGGTTTGGAGGGAAGGAGGAGCCGCGTTGGACAACTACGGGGAGTTCGCTTCGACCACCCGCCCGAAGGAAGAGAGGTGGGCGAGCGGCTGGTCCAACTGAGGCAGGGGACGAGGACCATGCAGGACTTTGCCCTGGAGTTTCGTACTCTAGCGGCTGGGTCCAGGTGGAACGAGCGGGCCCTCATCGACCGTTTCCGGTGCAGCCTGCGAGAGGACGTCTGAAGGGAGCTAGCCTGCCGGGATACCATGTTGACTTTTGACCAGCTGGTGGACATGGCCATCCGGTTGGACAACCTGCTAGCTGCAAGAGGACGTCCTGGAGGGGGCCTGCCCATTCCACCTCCCTTCAACCCGAATTCAGTTCCGATGGAGTTGGGTGGTACAGCGATCCGGGAGAACGGAGGACGACAGCGCCAGTGTCACTCTTGTGGCAGGAGGGGACATTTGGCTGCACGCTGTCGTCAGGTTTTTCCCGGGTCAGGAGGCGGCAGGCAGGGCACTCTCGCGTCACCCCAGGTAGCGCAAACCCACCCTTGTTCAGAGCCCTCTGCTGCACACTGCACCATTCACGTCACCTTCCCTGATTACACAGTAGTTTCCCAGTGTAAGGCGCTGGTCGATTCAGGTGCAGCTGGAAACTTTATGGACAGGTTTTTTGCTCATAGTCTAGGAATTCCATTGGTACCCTTATCCCTTCCACTGCCCATCACATCACTTGACAGTCGACCATTAGGGTCAGGTGTCACATTCGTTGAATGACGGGACAGACCAAGGCGCAGCGTGATATGCGTACATGTTTACTGAACTTAACAAACACACGGCAAAACAAATAAGGAAACGAAACGTGAAGTCCTAAGGTAGAATACACAACTAACCTTACCAGGAACAAGATCCCACAACTAGACAGTGCCAATAGGCTGCCTAAGTATGTCCCCAATCAGAGACAAAGAGCGACAGCTGCCTCTGATTGGGAACCACACCGGCTAACATAGAAATACACATACTAGATAATACAACATAGAACATACTCAACAAAGAATATACACACCCTGACTCAACATATAAGAGTCCCCTGAGTCAGGGTGTGACAGTACCCCCCACCCCCCAAATGTGCGGACTCCGACCGCACAAAATAAACATAACAGGGTAGGGGCCGGGTGGGCATTCCGCCTCGGAGGCGGATCCGGCTCGGGGCGTGACGACCTCTCACTCTCCGCCTCCCTGTTGCGCCCCTGGTCTGGTCTGGACCTCGGCGCGCTACTTCCCCTCTCCTTCCTCCCACGATACGCCAGGCCCTGTCTGGACCCTGGTGTGGGAGACCCCGAACCTGGAGAGGGGCTGACGTCATGGTCTGGACCCCGGTGGAGCGGACTGCTCTGGCTCCGGAGTGGAGCCGCTGACCGGAGCTGGACTGGACACCGGTGGAGCGGACTGCTCTGGCTCTGGAGTGGCGCAGCTGACCAGAGCTGGATCAGGCACCGGTGGAGCGGACTGCTCTGGCTCCAAAGTGGAGCCGCTGACCGGAGCTGGACTAGACCCCGGTGGAGTGGACTGCTCTGGCTCCGGAGTGGCGCAGCTGACCGGAGCTGGATCAGTCACCGGTGGAGCGGACTGCTCTGGCTCCGGAGTGGAACAGCTGACCAGCACTGGATCAGACACCGGTGGAGCAGACTGCTCTGGCTCCGGAGTGGAGCAGCTGACCGGTGCCGGACCAGGCACCGGTGGAACAAGCACGGGCTGTGCCGGACTGGACAAACGCACCACTGGTCTGGTGCGAGGAGCAGGCACGGGCCGGACCGGACTAGGAACACGCACCACTGGCTTGGTGCGAGGAGCAGGAACAGGCCGGGCCGGGCTGGCGACGTGCACCACCGGCTTGGTGCGAGGAGCAGGAACAGGCCGGGCCGGGCTGGCGACGCACATCACTGGCTTGGTGCGAGGAGCAGGAACAGGCCGGGCCGGGCTGGCGACGCGCACCACTGGCTTGGTGCAAGGAGCAGGTACAGGCCGGGCCAGACTGGCGACGCGCACCACTGGCTTGGTGCGAGGAGCAGGTACAGGCCGGGCCAGACTGGCGACGCGCACCACTGGCTTGGTGCAAGGAGCAGGAACGGGCCGGACCGGACTGGCGACACGCACCACTTGCTTGGTGCGAGGAGCAGGACTGGGTTCCTTTATTAAACCCTGCTCCTTCTGCTGCCTAACCAGCTCCTCTCGCCGTGCCTCTACTCTTTCCTTCTCCCTTTTAGCCTCCTGTAGCGCCTCCCTCTGACCAAATAACTCCTGCTCCCTCTGAACCAATAGCCCCCGTAACATGGTGGCCTCCTCTCCTAACCTGCAGATCCGCCCTTTAACGGCCTCCTGCTGCCTCGTCGTCCACACTGTGTGCCCCCCCAAAATGTTTTCTTGGGGTTGCCTCTCGGGTCTCCGTCGTCGGCACTGTTGGTGCCGTTTCTCCTCTCCTACCTGGGCATCCTCCTTTCACTGCCCTCCGATAACGGACGGCCTCCTCCTCCGTAATTCTCCCCCAACCGAGGAGGACATCTACTAACGTAAACTTATGTTGAGTCCCAGGCGTTTGCTCCTTCTCGGCACGCTGCTTGGTCCTTGTTTGGTGGGATCTTCTGTCACGTTCGTTGAATGACAGGACAGACCAAGGCGCAGCGTGATATGCGTACATGTTTATTGAACTTAACAGACACACGACAAAACAACTAATGAAACGAAACGTGAAGTCCTAAGGTAGAATACACAACTAACCTTACCAGGAACAAGATCCCACAACTAGACAGTGCCAATAGGCTGCCTAAGTATGCGCCCCAATCAGAGACAACGAGCGACAGCTGCCTCTGATTGGGAACCACACCGGCCAACATAGAAATACACATACTAGATAATACAACATAGAACATACACAACAAAGAATATACACACCCTGACTCAACATATAAGAGTCCCCTGAGTCAGGGCGTGACATCAGGATTCGTTAGGAAAGTTACAGCACCAATCACGATGGTTATGCACAAGACCCATAGAGAGCAAGTCAAATTTTTTATTATTGAGTCTCCCGATTTCCCTGTTGTGTTGGGTCTTCCCTGGTTAGCACTACACAACCCCACCTTTTCATGGCCGCAGAGGGTTCTCACGGGGTGGTCACGAGAGTGTCAGGGTAGGTGTCTAGCTGTTTCCATTGGTGCAACCATGGTGGAAAGTCCAGACACTACCTCCACCGTGCGCATTCCCCTGAATACCTCGATTTGGCGCACGCGTTTTCCAAAATGAAGGCGACCAAATTACCACCTCATCGGTCGGGGATTGTGCGATAAACCTCCGGGTAGACGCTGTGCCTCCCAAGAGTCACGTGTATCCCCTGTCGCAGGCTGAAATGGAGGCAATGGAGACATACGTCTCCGAGTCCCTGCGCCAGGTGTTCATACATCCCTCCACTTAGCCCACCTCCTCGAGTTTCTTTTTTGTGAAGAAGAAAGAAGGAGGTCTGCGCCCGTGCATTGATTACTGAGCACTGAACAAGGGGACAATACGTTATAGTTATCCTCTACCCCTCATTCCATCGGTAATCGAGTCAATGCATGGGGCGCGCTTCTTCACAAAATTAGATCTCCGGAGTGCGTACAACCTGGTGCGTGTCCGAGAGGGGGACGAGTGGAAGACAGCATTCAGCACAACCACGTCGTATTACGAATACCTGGTGATGCCGTACGGTTTGATGAATGCTCCATCCGTCTTCCAGTCCTTTGCGAACGAGGTGTTTCGGAACATGCTTGGACGTGGTGTAGTAGTCTGCATCGATGATATTCTAGTGTATTCCACTATGCGCACCGAGCATGTGTCCCTGGTTCGCAAAGTACTGGGCCGACTGTTGGAACATGACCTTTATGCCAAGGCAGAAATTTAACATCTGAATTGTGGAGACGAACACCAGGGGCTGAGGATTTTTCTAGAATAGTGGCCAATTCGTTGATGTAAATATTGAAGAGTGCAGGGCTCAGATTGCAACCCTGGCGAATGCCCCGCCCCTAGTTAAAGAATTCTGGGTTTTTTATGTTCTCAATTTTCATGCTGCACATATTGATTTAATTATGTAATATGTTTTACCCCCTACACCACTTTCAGTAACTTTGTAGAACAGTCTTGTATGCCAAATAGAATAAAATGCTTTTTGGAAGTCGATAAAGCAAGCATACATTTTGGGATTATTTTGGTGGACATGTTTATCTATCAGGGTGTGTAGGGTGTAAATATGATCGGTCGGGCAATGTTTTGGTATAAATCCAATTAGGCTTTTACTCAAGAAATTGTGCTTATTAAGGAAGTTTAGAACTCTTACATTTATAATACTACAGAAAACCTTCCCCAGGTTACTGTTCACACAAATGCCTCTGTAATTGTTAGGGTCAAATTTGTCTCCATTCTTAAAGATTGGGGTTATGGGCCCTTGATTCCAGATGTCAGGGAAAGAGTAGAGTGAGAGTGTTGAGTGTTTTAAAATGGGTTGTCCGTATGTCACCATTTTGTATCGCTAATTCCTCTTGCTTATATTTATTTTAGTTTTTTCAAATTTTTCCAAAAGTTGTTTGTGTTTATGAACTCTTCAATTAGTGCCAGCTGCTTGCTGTTGTACTGTGTTTTTTTGGTTCTTAGCGTACATTTTTTTTTATGGGGGGGGGGGTAGAAGGATTACTGTTATACTATTCCAGGTATTTCTTAAAGAGGTAGGTTTTCAAGTGTCTCCGGAAGGTGGTCAGTGACTCCGCTGTCCTGGCGTTGTGGGGGAGCTTGTTCCACCATTGGGGTGCCAGAGCAGCGAATAGCTTTGACTGGGCTGAGCGGGAACTGTGCTTCCATAGAGGTAGGGGGGCTAGCAGGCCAGAGGTGGATGAACGTAGTGCCCTCGTTTGGGTGTAGGGTATGATCAGAGCCTGAAGGTAAGAAGGTGCCGTTCCCCTCACAGCTCCGTAGGCAAGCACCATGGTTTTGTAGTAGATGCGAGCTTCAACTGGAAGCCAGTGGAGTGTGTGGAGGAGCGGGGTGACATGAGAGAACTTGGGAAGGTTGAACACCAGACGGGCTGCAGCGTTCTGGATAAGTTGTAGGGGTTTAATGGCATGAGGATGAGCTCATTTCCCTGGGCCTGGAAATGGCACGTCTCTTCCTCAAGGGTGGAGAATATCTCCTCTGAGTAATATGGGGATTCTGAGGGGGGATATATATTGCGCAAAGGAACACATCGTTTTCTGTCAGTACAAGTTCTTTATTTAGTTTTAACCAAATGTGATATTTACCAATGAGGGGATCAATTAGATTTTGTAGTTCGGATTTGTACCAAATGATCAATCCTCCAGAGTCTCTGCCTCTATTGACAGAGCTGTGTTTCTGTGATGGCACAATTACCTCTCTGTAGCATGTGGGACAGTGAGTGACAATGTCTGCCTTACACCATGTTTCCTGCAGAATGATGACATCAACATTTGAAATATTCGCGCTAATCTCTTCAGTCCAAAGGTTGATGAATTTAGACCCTGAATGTTCCACGTGGTAACTGATAGTGATTTCATGTTGCAAAAAGAAAGAACAGCACAGTCAAAAATACAGTAACTACTAACTACTAAGTTGTTAAGAGTGAGATAAACAGGATAACAGCAAGTAGCCATCTCTCTCTCTCTCTCGCTCGCTCGCTCTCTCTCTCTCTCTCTCTCTCTCTCTCTCTCTCTCTCTCTCTCTCTCTCTCTCTCTCTCTCTCTCTCTCTCTCTCTCTCTCTCTTTCTCCCTCTCTCTCTCTCTCTCTCTCTCTCTCTCTCTCTCTCTCTCTCTGTCTCTCTGTGTTTCTCTGTCTCACTCTCTCCCTCTCTCTGCTTCTCTATGTCTCTCTCACTCTTTCTCTCCCTCACGCTGTCTCGCTCAGATTTCATATCAGCTTTATTAGCATGAATGACAAAGCCACTGTCGCTAAAGTGAAGTGAGCTCTACTCCCTCTGAACTGAACAGGTCTGCATTAACAATATCCCAACCTTTAAGTGGGGAAATCAAAGGAATTGCACATAATTACTTGAAATGAAATGTATTTTTGGACTTTGCCAACGTAGGCTTATGCCAAGACAAAGAACACAAACACAGGGCATTACGAGCTGGCATGAAAATAGAGAGCCTAATATTCAACAACAACAACAACCTCCAACATCTAACAGAATTTTTAGAGATGTTTCCTTCACCCGTTCACAGCTTTACACACAATGTCAAGTGGAAGAGAGAGAGAGGACACTCATTGCGCTCTCTCTCATCGATTTCCTGACATTTCAAACATGGATTTGTAATCTGTGTTTCCCAGCTTCCGCCCTGCAGAAGGTACACCTTATGGCATGAGCGACCTTACGCTAGCAAGGGCTTCCTGTTTCTTACCAGAGACACAAGGACAAATACAAGGTTACATCTGCTGCTACTCCACTGACCCTTCTCACAACTAGCTCTCCTTCAATTATTTCCCTCATTTTTCTTTCTTTCTTTCTTTCTTTCTTTCTTTCTTTCTTTCTTTCTTTCTTTCTTTCTTTCTTTCTTTCTTTCTTTCTTTCTTTCTTTCTTTCTTTCTTTCTTTCTTTCTTTCTTTCTTTCTTTCTTTCTTTCTTTCTTTCTTTCTCTCTCTCTCTTCCCTGTCTCTGCCCCTTTCTCTTTCTTTCACCATGCCTCCGTCTATATGATTTCCGTTCCATTATGAGTGCTCTCTCTCTTTGTCATACACTGTCTATCACAGGAACAGGAAGACACATAAAGACAGGTTAGAAAGAGGAGAACGTGTTGTGGACAAACAGAAATGCACTCAGATAAATGAGACAGCCAGATAGTTACAGAGAGATAGATGGAAATGGAGCGTGCATTGGAGAAAGAGAGTGAGAGAAAGGGATGGAGAGAGAGGGAGAGAGATAGGGAGAGAAAAAAAGATAGAGAAAGACACATTCTGTCAATCTCCACGGCAGAAAAAGAGGGTCTGTGAGACTGATCCCAGTGTGCTGCACTGATACGTGGGCTAAGATGAGAGAGCAGAGCAGCTTCAGAGCAGCTTCTCCTCAGACTTCAGCTCTATCACTGTAGTAACAACCTACGGACAACTGGTGGCACTGATGTGCTGGTTACAAGCCAGATTCACGCACAGCCTTATTTATATTTATGAGCACAGTACAGCAGATACAAGTACACTAACACACAACCACATATAGTTATGCAGACACACACACACACACACACACACACACACACACACACACACACAGAGACACACATAGAGACCAGGCGTGTCAGAGAGATAAAGCCAGAGACAGGGACTAAGGCTGGGTCTCCTCCAGTAGCCCAGGCAGTACAGTCTCCTCTCCAAGCAGCCGTGACAGCACCAAGATTTAGGGGATGGTGGGCACAGAGCAGGACACTAGGCTCATTCAGTGAAGACCGTTGGTGCCACCCCAGGGAGGGAGGGAGGGAGGGAGGGAGGGAGGGAGGGAGGGAGGGAGGGGAGGGGATACATCCCTCTTAACCCCTCGTCTACCAGCAGCAGCCAGCATACACTACACATGGGACCGTTTATAGGACATATCCCCAGTGAATATTGTAGTTCTGGTAACATTTTATTTGAAGGGTACCTGCTGTACTTAAGGCCTTCATAACACATTCATAAAACATGCATAATGCATTTATAAGCAGTGCCTAGACATTATTGAAATGCTGAAGCCTTCTCAGCCGGCTGTATGGGCTCGAGAAATGCAACCACTCTCACTCTTCTTAGATGGAGCCAGTAATTCACCAGTGAATATTAAAAGTTCTTCCTTTGAAATTATTTGAATATAAGGTTATAGGTTCACAATGAAAATGCCATTCTGTTAAAGCTGTACCCCATACTAACAGCATGGGGGGAAAAGATACAAAGACAGAGAAAGAGAGAGTGCTGAAGGTACAATATATCATCTTCAGTTGAATAACTAAAAACATTCATTTCTAGGAGAGTGGACAGAGTTGAATGGCTACGGCTCACCCCAACACCTTACACACGCAAATGCACATGTGCATTTGCACACACACACGCACGCACACACGCACACACACATGCAAACACATCCACACACACGTGCCCACACACGCACGCACACACACGCAGACACACGCACACACACACACACACACACCTGCCCATCTCTTCCCTCTATATCCATTTAGTGAGAACCACAGTGTGTGTCCTCTCTCTGACACTCTCTATCCCTCAGATGAGAACCTAGACACACACAGACCAGCCCTGGACACACACATGAAATCAATGGCAGTATCCACTCCTGGACAGAAGTGTCTGTTATTGCCTGGTGGGAGTTGAAGGAATGAGGAGCTTGGTTTGTGTTCTGCTTCACTCTGAGCTGTTCAGAGCAATAGATCAAATGGAGGAGTGTGTGTGTGTCCAGCGTGTTTCTGTGCCCAGCGTGTGTGTGTGTCCAGTGTGTGTGTGTGTGTCCAGCGCATGTGTGTGTCCAGCATGTTTGTGTGTCCAGCATGTTTGTGTGTCCAACGCATGTGTCCATTGTGTGTCTGTGTGTGTGTCCAGCATGTTTGTGTGTCCAATGTGCGTGTGTGTCCAGTGTGTGTGTCCAGTGAGTGTCCAACGCATGTGTCCAGTGTGTGTCTGTGTGTGTGTGTCCAGCCAGCGTCAGTCAGTCAGTCAGTCAGTCAGTCAGTCCCAGCAGGGAGGGCGTTAGAGGAGTTAGCCTGGCTGGAGTTAGCCTGGCTGGAGTTAGCCTGGGGAGGTTATTAGCCATTTCACCTCCCTGTGAACTACTCTGTTCAGACATGATTGGCCACCGCATGATGCTCCCGGCATCACTGACCTCATCTAATGTGATTACAGCGCCAGGGCAATGTTTAGACAATGCTATCAAAAAGGTCAAGTATGTCATTCCAACCCACCGGTCGCTGGTTCATGACTCATGGCGTCACCACACACATTACACAAGGAAACACTTGTGTCCCTGATGTGTCCGTTCAGGAAATTGCTGTGTTGAATCGAATTGACAAAATAACAGACATTATCACCACTATCGAGGCCAAGAAGTCATTGACATTATATATGACAACATGTCATAGAGGTTTAGGGATACTTGAGTTCTTCAAAAAGGTTAAATGGAAGCAGAAGAGACATGCATTTGGCTTTACCCTTGATATTGTGCAATACGCACTGCTGGGAGCATGGATGAGAACCATGATACAACATACTGTACATCAACTATGAAATACTTGTTGTGTTAAACACCTATACACCTATAACAGTACAGTAGCCTGTGGATAATGGTATTACACCTATCAATTGACTGTGTGTCACATTCCCCCTTGGTTTTCACCAGCCAGACAACTTAATCCAGTAAAGAGACAGACAGCTAGGTTCTAGGCAGAGCAGCTGGTATGTTTGGTTTTCCCTCCCTGGAGGTAGTATGCATATCATCCTCAAACAAAAGTCTCACCTTTGTACAAACAACCCATGCTGTCTTCCTGCCTCCCAGCCTCCCTACCTGAGGTATAAAATCCTATTAAAGATAGTTTTTCAGGAAGCCTGGGGGGAGGAAGGGAGGAGCCAGGGTGAGGCAGGGAGGAGCCAGGGGGAGACAGGGGAGGCTGGGGGAGCCAGGGAGAAGCAGGATGGAGGCAGGAGGGAGGCATTTGGAGATGGGGAGGCAGGGAGAAGGCGGGAGGGAGGCAGGGGGAGGCAGGGGGGAGGCGTTTGAAGATGGAAGATGTGGAAGTAGAAGCAGCTGTATTCCCTTCCCATTCCCTGGATCAGGACACATCTCAGGGGGAGCTAGGAAAGAGAGAGGGAGAGGGACATGATGGGGAGGAGGGTGGAGGAGAGGGAGAGAGGCATGATGGGGGTGGAGGAGGGTGGAGGAGGAGGGTGGAAGAAGAGAAGGAGGAGGAGAGTGACAACACAACATGCATCTGTGTTTTGAATAGTATTTTCAGTAGTAAGGCGCTTGGTGTTTCAGTGTACAGACACCAGTAGGATTTCCAAGATGTTGAAGTATAGAAGTTCAGCAGTTTGGGAACAGTTTAATAATCTCTGCACTGTGACTCTCACTGTTACTCATTTCCCTCACCAACTCTAATTGATAAAATAAATTAAACATTTAGCTACACAAGTCTGAACAGCACACCAAAAGTAACATAAATATTTATTCAATGATAGTTTTGCTAGAGAGCAACCTTGTTCATTGTGTACTGTCATTAAAATTCTGCAAGTTCTACATTTAGTTATTGATATTTCATCTACAAAGGCTAAATGAATGTGGAGTGGTCCACATAGAAACATAATTAACCCACATTGATTTGAATGGGGATGTCCATTCTGGAAATTCTATTTCTATGGTGGTACATGCTCTGTCTATACATTCTTTATCTGTGTGGATTGATTTGTGAAATTACTATACATTGTCAGCTGCTCTATTGTTTATGCAATTTCATGGCTTGATTATGTTAGAAAGATGAGATTTACAGTACAGTCGTGGTCAAAAGTTTTGAGAATGACACAAAGACTAATTTTCAAGTCTGCTGCCTCAGTTTTGATTATGTCAATTTGCATATACTCCATAATGTCATGAAGAGTGATCAGATGAATTGCAATTAATTGCAAAGTCCCTCTTTGCATGAAAATGAACTTAATCCCCCCCAAAAAACATTTCCACTGCATTTCAGCCCTGCCACAAAAGGACCAGCTGCCATCATGTCAGTGATTCTCTCGTTAACACAGGTGAGAGTGTTGATGAGGACAAGGCTGGAGATCACTCTGTCATGCTGATTGAGTTAGAATAACAGAGGGTGGTGCTTGAAATCATTGTTCTTCCTGTGTTAACCATGGTTACCTGCAAGGAAACACGTGCCGTCATCATTGCTTTGCACAAAAAGGGCTTCACAGGTAAGGATATTGCTGCTAGCAAGATTGCATCTAAATCAACCATTTTTCGGATCATCAAGAACTTCAAGGAGAGAGGTTCAATTGTTGTGAAGAAGGCGTCAGTGTGCCCAAGAAAGTCCAGCAAGCGCCAGGACGGTCTCCTAAAGTTGATTCAGCTGCGGGATCAGGGCACCACCAGTGCAGAGCTTGCTAAGGAATGGCAGCAGGCAGGTGTGAGTGCATCTTTACGCACAGTGAGGCAAATACTTTTGGAGGATGGCCTGGTGTCAAGAAGGGCAGCAAAGAAGCCACTTCTCTCCAGGAAAAACATCAGGTACAGACTGATATTCTGCAAAAGGTACAGGGTTTGGACTGCTGAGGACTGGGGTAAAGTAATTTTCTCTGATGAATCCCCTTTCCGATTGTTTGGGGCATCTGGAAAACACCTTGTCCGGAGAAGACAAGGTGAGCGCTACCATCAGTCCTGTGTCATGCCAACAGTAAAGCATCCTGAGACCATTCATGTGTGGGGTTGCTTCTCAGCCAAGGGAGTGGGATCACTCACAATTTTGCCTAAGAACACTGCCATGAATAAAGAATGGTACCAACACATCCTCCGAGAGCAACTTCTCCCAACCATCGAAGACCAGTTTGGTGACGACCAATGCCTTTTCCACCTTGCCATAAGGCAAAAGTGATAACTAAGTGGCTCGGGGAACAAAACTGGGTCCAAATTTTGGGTCCATGGCCAGGGAACTCCCCAGACCTTAATCCCATTGAGAACTTGTGGTCGATCCTCAAGAGGCGGGTGGACAAACAAAAACCCACAAATTCTCCAAGCATTAATTATGCAAGAATGGGCTGCCATCAGTCAGGATGTGGCCCAGAAGTTAATTGACAGCATGCCAGGGCGGATTGCAGAGGTCTTGAAAAAGAAGGGTCAACACTGCAAACATTGACTCTTTGCATAAACTTAATGTAATTGTCAATAAAAGCCTTTAACACTTATGGAATGCTTGTAATTATACTTCAGTATACCATAGTAACATCTGACAAAAATATCTCATAACACTGAAGCAGCGAACTTTGTGAAGACCAATACTTGTGTCATTCTCAAAAATGTTGACCACGACTGTACATTGTACGCAGCGGTAATTTCTCATCACGCAAGTCACATAGTATAATTGAACACAGTGGAATTCATCGATTCATGACTAGAGACACGGTTACCACAATCATTTGATTTCAACTGCTCATCATCATTTTGTTGAAGCCATTATCTTTCTGCTTCTGGCTCTCTTTCTGACATTGCTTTATGTATGTTGCTTCTTTTATCATTCAATCAACCAACCAACCAATCAACCAATCAATCAATCAATCAACCACATTTATTCATAAAGTCCTTTTTACATCATGAGTTGTCAGGTCTACAATACTGAAAGACAGAACATTTTCAACTCATTGAAGTCAAACAAGTAGTCAAGTACTAAGTACTAGTGATTTATTGTTCAAACCAACACATTTTAGCATGTTAACCTCATCAGTATTCATCAGCTTTAACAGACAGACTCGGGCTGCGTTTAGACAGGCAGCCCAATTCTGATATTTTTTCCACTAATTGTTCTTTTGACCAATCAGATCAGCTCTGAAAAAGATCTGACGTGAAAAGATCTGATGTGATTGGTCAAAAGACCAACTAGTGAAGAAAATATCAGAATTGGGCTACCTGTCTAAACGCAGCCTTAGTGACAGACTGTGATTGTGAATAGACTCTCTGGGCTGGGCAGCTCACCAGTCCCCTCGGCAGACCAACAACATCACAGCTACTTTATCGCTGTTTTCTCATCTCATCAATTCCACCCATGAATGACTGAGTGCAGTTGTCAATATGTGCTGTAAAAACAGTCAGTGTCTCAGTTTCAGGACTGACACATTGATAGATTGATGCTATTTGTTTGCTGTGTTTTACTGTTCATTTTCTTTTAACTGCATTGATTTTCTTCCAAAACGGTTCCCCCCCCCCCCCCCACCCTCCTGGTGCTATCCTTAGGGGGTCATTGGTCAAAAAAAGGAAACCGTTTCTGATTGCGCTCAGAGGAATGCAGTTATTCACAACTGAAATTAAATGAGTGCAAATTAAAGTAAAGTGACCAACTGGGTTTGAACTCCTGCGTGCCACAAGACTGTGTTATCATGCTGGACTGAAGCCTAGGGAATTAGGCCCAGGGAGCTAACACAAGTCTTTAGGTCCCAAGCAAGGTTACTCATCACTGATCCAGCTCTGTTACGCAAACGTGCGGCTAATGTCTTGGTCTGTCACTGTTGTTGTTTGTTAGCTTCAACTTCACATAAAAAGGATCATCAACATTCAATTGAATTTAACTACATAATGCATGTGTTTCTAGCCCCATCACAGGCAGGTTTCCTGAGACTGCCATAGTCCTCAGAGGGATTGGCAGTTTAATTAACTTAATATCTCTGTGTGCACCTACAGCCTCTATACCAGCACCAGATTGCTGTCTCCCAACGCACAGAATACTAGGTGAGGGATGAGCTGGGTCTGGGTGAGTACACACATAGTTAGAGATAGAGGTGATATATACTGATTAGCATTGTGTGTGTGTGTGTGTGTGTGTGTGTGTGTGTGTGTGTGTGTGTGTGTGTGTGTGTGTGTGTGTGTGTGTGTGTGTGTGTGTGTGTGTGTGTGTGTGCGTGCGTGTGTGTGTGTGTGTGTGTGTGTGAGTGCGTATGTGTGTGTGTGTGTGTAGTTAGAGCACATAGTTTGAGCATCTAGTTGGAGCTATAGGGGATGGAGATGAGGTGATGTAACTGATTAGAATCCCCACTGCGGGCTGAGACCAAGGGTCAAAGGTCATAGAGACAAGGGCTGGGTGTCCCCTCTCGGGGACCGACTCAACACATCACAGAGAGGCTGTGGTGACAGTCACTCCCATCTCCTAAGCTTGGTTGTTATAAGCATGTGATTAGCATCAATAGTCAAACACAACTCAGAGTCACTTTAACTCTACCCACATGTACATATTACCTCAATTACCTCGACTAACCGGTGCCCATGCACATTGACTCTGTACCTGTACCCCCTGTATATAGCCTCCCTACTGTAGGGAATTTTATTTTACTGCTGCTCTTTAATTATTTGCTATTTTTTATTTTTTACTTATCTAGTTTTTGACTTGACACTTTTTTAAATTTGATTAACAACTGCATTGTTGTTTAAGGGCTTGTAAGTAAGCATTTCACTGTAATGTCTACACCTGTTGTATTCGGCGCATGTGGCAAATAACATTTGATTTTATTTTATTTGGATGCAAAATATTGGATAACTTGATAAAGATTTGTAACACTACACTTTTTTTATGGACAACTGCAAAGAAAAAGAAAAGTAGGGTAAGGGAGAGAGAGAGAGAGAGAGAGAGAGAGAGAGAGAGAGAGAGAGAGAGAAAGAAAGAGAGTGAATAAGAATGTAGAAAGGATGTGTCAAACTTCTGCTGGATTGAAGTAGGACAGAGCAGTGGAAACTCTGTGCCTCAGTGTCCATCACATGATATTGCCTTCTCTCCTCGCCCCACCTCCATGCTCTAGCCCTCAATACATTGCTCACAAGGAGGGAAAAAAACCATCACTGTAATTAAACCAGACTGGGCTTTTAATTAAATATTGTGCGGGTTAATTAGGAAAATTATCTACAAAGCAAATTCAATCTTTACAGATGTTGAGCCTTTGTGTTATTGAGAGAGAGAGAGTGTGAAAGTGGAGGAGAAGAGGAGGGGAGGGGAGATGAGATGAGAGGGTGAATCTAAGGGCTTGGTCATCCATTGCTCCAATGTAATTTCCTCCAATAGTCCAGTATAGCCATTGTCATTAAGGCTGAATTGAAAGTGTAATGCAATTAAGAGACCGGCTGTTTCTCAACACTCACTGTGTAGCCTGGGGTCTGTCTGTCTCTCTCTGTGTGTGTGTGTGTGTGTGTGTGTGTGTGTGTGTGTGTGTGTGTGTGTGTGTGTGTGTGTGTGTGTGTGTGTGTGTGTGTGTGTGTGTGTGTGTGTGTGTGTGTGTGTGTTTGTGTGTGTTGGGGTGATGGGCTATCACCTTTTCTCACTCCCTGTGCCCAGGTGCCAACCAAGAAGATGCCCTTGGCCTGTGTTGTTTGGTAGGTGGACAACTCTGTCAGAGGCAGATGGTGGTGGTACAGAGTCCAACAGAGTGAGAGTGGTGAGAGTAGTGAGAGTAGTGATAGTAGTGAGAGTAGTGAGAGTTGTGATAGTTGTGAGAGTAATTAGAGTAGTGAGAGTATTGAGAGTAGTGAGAGTAGTGAGAGTAGTGAGAGTAGTGAGAGTAGTGAGAGTAGTGAGAGTAGTGAGAGTAGTGAGAGTAGGGTGAGTAGTGAGAGTAGTGAGAGTAGGGAGAGTAGTGAGAGTAGTGAGAGTAGGGAGAGTAGGGAGAGTAGTGAGAGTAGTGAGAGTAGGGAGAGTAGGGAGAGTAGTGAGAGTAGTGAGAGTAGTGAGAGTAGTGAGAGTAGGGAGAGTAGTGAGAGTAGTGAGAGTAGTGAGAGTAGGGAGAGTAGTGAGAGTAGTGAGAGTAGTGAGAGTAGTGAGAGAAGTGAGAGTAGGGAGAGTAGGGAGAGTAGTGAGAGTAGGGAGAGTAGGGAGAGTAGGGAGAGTAGTGAGAGTAGGGAGAGAAGTGAGAGCAGTGAGAGTAGTGAGAGTAGTGAGAGTAGTGAGAGTAGTGAGAGTAGTGAGAGTAGTGAGAGTAGGGAGAGTAGGGAGAGTAGGGAGAGAAGTGAGAGTGGGGAACCCAGTCAGGGGTCCATTAAACTCTATGTCCACGATCTCAGTATGTCTGAGAAAAAAACACTTTACAACCTATATGACATAATAAAAGTATAATTAACCATATACAAATATCTGAGGGTATGAATACAAAAACCTGAGGGAACGGATTAGCTTGGCTGTTTTTTTACTCCACCATGACCCCTAAGGGGCTCCGTAAATTCATGACGTGAATGAATAAGCCTTTTCATACTTTATAATATGTACTGTGCATTCGGAAAATATTCACACCCATTTGACTTTTTCAACATTTTGTTACGTTACAGCCGTATTCTAAAATGGATTAAATCGTTTTTTTCCCTCAGCAATCTACACACAATACCACATAATGACAAAGCAAAAACAGTTTTTTTAGAACTTTTAGCAAATGTATTAAAAATAAAAAACTGAAATATGACCCTTTACTCAGTACTTTGTTGAAGCACCATTGGCAGCGATTACAGCCTTGAGTCTTCTTGGGTATGACGTTACAAGCTTGGCACACCTGTATTTGGGGAGTTTCTCCCTTTCTTCTCTGCAGATCCTCTCAATCTCTGTCAGGTTGGATGGGTAGCGTCGCTGCACAGCTATTTTCAGGTCTCTCCAGAGATGTTCGATCGGGTTCAAGTCCTGGCTCTGGCTGGGCCACTCAAGAACATTCAGAGACTTGTCCCGAAGCCGCTCTTGCGTCCTGTTGGAAGGTAAATCTTCGCCCCAGTCTGAGGTCCTGAGCGCTCTGGAGCAGGTATTTATCAAGGATTTCTCTGTACTTTGCTCCGTACATCTTTCCCTCGATCCTGACTAGTCTCCCAGTCCCTGCCGCTATAAAAACATCCCCACAGCATGATGATGCCACCACCATGCTTCACCATAGGGATGGTGTCAGGTTTTCTCCAGACATGATGCTTGGCATTCAGGCCAAAGAGTTCAATCTTGGTTTCATCAGACCAGAGAATCTTGTTTCTCATGGTCTGAGAGTCCTTTAGGTGCCTTTGGCAAACTCCAAGCGGGCTGTCATGTGCCTTACTGAGGAGTGGCTTCTGTCTGGCCACTCTAGAAAGAGTCTTGGTGGTTCCAAACTTCTTCCATTTAAGAATGATGGAGGCCACTGCGTTCTTGGGGACCTCTAATGCTGCAGAAATGTTTTGGTACCCTTCCCCAGATCTGTGCCTTGACACAATCTTGTCTCGGAGCTCTACGGACAATTCCTTCGACCTCATGGCTTGGTTTTTGCTCTGATATGCACTGTCAACTGTGGGACCTTATATAGACAGGTGTGTGCCTTTCCAAATCATGTCCAATCAATTGAATTTACCACAGGTGGTAAAGTGGCAGAAACATCTCAATAATGATCAATGGAAACAGGATGCACCTGAGCTCAATTTCGAGTCGCATTGCAAAGGGTCTGAATACTTATGTAAATAAGGTATTACTGTTTTTAATATTTTATAAATTAGCAGAAAATTCTAAAATACTGTTTTTGCTTTGTCATTATTATTGTGTATAGATTGCTGAGGATTTAACATAACAAAATGTGGAAAAAATAATTGGGTCTGAATATTTTCCAAAGGCACTGTATATAGTTACAAACAGTTTTAGGAACATCCAACCAAAATATTTCACCTTCTTTACCCAATATATCATGACATTAGTGATAGTCAAAATGTCTGAAATGTGTGAATGTCTAAATCAACATTTTGGTCGTTTAAACAGCATATGTCCACCCTATAGCACTTTTTCTTGGTTCTACTGATGTTATTTGTGTCTGCCTCCGATCAGTGGCGTGTATTCATGGTGCCAAGGGAATCCAGGTTCCCCAAAGAATTTACCAAGAAAAATAAAAAGCTTATAAAAATAAAAAAAACGTTTCTCTGTATTTCACATCAAGCCAAATGTCATTGACAGAAAAAAACATGAATTGTTGCATCTCGTTGTGTTGTCCTCCGGTGCCTAGTTAGCTAAAATTGTCTCTTTCCTAAATTAGCCATGGACGGAAATAGGGAAAAAAACACACACACACAGAAATCATTACCATGGACAGCCACATGATATTTAGCTTACGTTGATTGGACTAAATTGTTTTTGGAATCTGTTAGTTGTCACTGTATTAGACTAAGCATAGGTGATTAGATGATGTTGAAATGTTGATGTTGAAATGGTGCTGGAATAATGGAGGCAGTGCCTGTTTTCTTTGCGAGTTGCAGTAACTCTCCGTGGTTCTAAATCAATAGTTGTTTCGGGCACTGTAGTCTTAAGACGATAAATTATAACTATATTCTCCAATTTAAAAAAAAGTGTTTTTATCCATTCCATATGGACCTTTGATGAATGTTCACTTGTTCTCATATACACAACTAAAAAAGTGCTGAAGGGAGGAGCAAAACACTTCTACCAAACAGTTCAGTTGTTGGGAGATACTGGCTGGATCTGGGATGTGATCTGTTCACTTACAGCTACTGAAGGCTACAGTTTATAAAGGAGTCTCTCTAGGGAATGTCAGTTAAATGACTCCTTTTTAATGAGTCATCCCTCTACCCGCCACCGCTTTATGCGTTGCCATAGGAAAGAGTGTATCCTGGCAACCACAAAGACTCCATACAAAAGGTCATGCCTGACACAAAGGAGTGAATCACTCACATAAATTGTACTGTCAATATCACTGCAGAGACACGGTCACAACAGGAGCCACTTAGCTTAATAAATGCTATAAAGCATACACTTCCCCCTGGTGTATAACAAAACATGCGTTATTTTAGCATTTCATTGAATTGTATTTTAAGGTACATTATGTTAATAGTGACTCAAGCGAGAAGTATTTCAGCCCCTTCTTAAAGTGATGATGCGACACGGTTGTCGTTGTATCACTACAGAAGATGCAACACATTGAGGATTGATGAGGCAGGCAACACCCCACAATGTAAGGTGCATTAGGGGCCACATAAATGTAATGGATTAGTATCATTAACTGTTATCTAGAGGCTTTATTCACGAGCACAGTTGAACTCTGACCCGTGATAACCTTTGACCTTTTGGATTTCGCATTCTCATTGACCTTTGCCTATGTGAATGACCTTTGAAATGTGGACTAATCCAGTAGTTTGTATGCAGGACACATCCCAGAGTATCAGTGTGATACAAACCCAGTCTGTATGGGAGATCATCCTCACTCTGGACTGTGACCTTTAGCTAAAGTTTGAATATGATCTCAGACCAGTCCCAACCCCAACCCTCCACCACCAAACCTGTTTACAATGCCTTTTAGCATCTGATGTCATACCAGTCATAACCCCAAACCCCAACCACCAAACCTGTTCACAATGCCTCTTAGCATCTGATCTCAGTCCCAACCAATGATTAGTATATACACTAGATGACTAACAGACGCTGTTTTGAAGCCACCACGCCTCCATCTTGGCACTCCCCCACCTTTGTAAAAAAAACATTTTGGAAGCTATAGAAATGCATTTACTAATGTCTACATTTGTTTTGCCACTTATGCATACTTTTACATTATATTGTGTGAGCTAAACATAAGAAAATATATTTATATATATTTTTAAAATGCCATAAAGTATACTTTTTTGAGAGTACTAATGTTACTCTCCCCAATAAAACAACAAAATACTTAAAAACATGTAATTTTGTCCATGAAACATTTACAGGAAATTAAATACTATAGAATTCCATTCAATTCTATGGAGGACTGCTTTTCTGAAGAGTGCCAATATGGCCAACTGGTGAATTTAAAGACTCTCATTTGCCAATACATAGCATCAGCAATTCAGGGTTTATATAGGTGGTTAAGAGTGTTGTGCCAGTAACCGAAAGGTCGCTGGTTCTAATCCCCGAGCCGACTAGGTGAAAAATCTGTCTGTGCCCTTGAGCAAGGCACTTAACCCTAATTACTCCTGTAAGGCGCTCTGGATAAGAGCGTCTGCTAAATGACGTAAATGTATATACAGTGGGGAAAAAAAGTATTTAGTCAGCCACCAATTGTGCAAGTTCTCCCACTTAAAAAGATGAGAGAGGCCTGTAATTTTCATCATAGGTACATGTCAACTATGACAGACAAAATGAGAAAAAAAATTCCAGAAAATCACATTGTAGGATTTTTTATGAATTTATTTGCAAATTATGGTGGAAAATAAGTATTTGGTCAATAACAAAAGTTTCTCAATACTTTGTTATATACCCCTTGTTGGCAATGACACAGGTCAAACGTTTTCCGTAAGTCTTCACAAGGTTTTCACACACTGGTGCTGGTATTTTGGCCCATTCCTCCATGCAGATCTCCTCTAGAGCAGTGATGTTTTGGGGCTGTCGCTGGGCAACACGGACTTTCAACTCCCTCCAAAGATTTTCTATGGGGTTGAGATCTGGAGACTGGCTAGCCCACTCCAGGACCTTGAAATGCTTCTTACGAAGCCACTCCTTCGTTGCCCGGGAGGTGTGTTTGGGATCATTGTC
Organism: Coregonus lavaretus; assembly: GCF_964263955.1. Classification (NCBI taxonomy): domain Eukaryota; kingdom Metazoa; phylum Chordata; class Actinopteri; order Salmoniformes; family Salmonidae; genus Coregonus; species Coregonus lavaretus. The sequence continues at coordinate 16,164,850 of NC_140000.1, forward strand.
ATGCTAAAAGACCCAGCCACGTTTCATCTTCAATGCCCTTGCTGATGGAAGGAGGTTTTCACTCAAAATCTCACGATACATGGCCCCATTCATTCTTTCCTTTACACGGATCAGTCGTCCTGGTCCCTTTGCAGAAAAACAGCCCCAAAGCATGAAGATTCCACCCCCATGCTTCACAGTAGGTATGGTGTTCTTTGGATGCAACTCAGCATTCTTTGTCCTCCAAACACGATGAGTTGAGTTTTTACCAAAAAGTTATATTTTGGTTTCATCTGACCATATGACATTCTCCCAAACTTCAGACGGGCCTGGACATGTACTGGCTTAAGCAGGGGGACACGTCTGGCAATGCAGGATTTGAGTCCCTGGCGGAGTAGTGTGTTACTGATGGTAGGCTTTGTTACTTTGGTCCCAGCTCTCTGCAGGTCATTCACTAGGTCCCCCCGTGTGGTTCTGGGATTTTTGCTCACCGTTCTTGTGATCATTTTGACCCCACGGGGTGAGATCTTGCGTGGAGCCCCAGATCGAGGGAGATTATCAGTGGTCTTGTATGTCTTCCATTTCCTAATAATTGCTCCCACAGTTGATTTCTTCAAACCAAGCTGCTTACCTATTGCAGATTCAGTCTTCCCAGCCTGGTGCAGGTCTACAATTTAGTTTCTGGTGTCCTTTGACAGCTCTTTGGTCTTGACCATAGTGGAGTTTGGAGTGTGACTTTTTGAGGTTGTGGACAGGTGTCTTTTATACTGATAACAAGTTCAAACAGGTGCCATTAATACAGGTAACGAGTGGAGGACAGAGGAGCCTCTTAAAGAAGAAGTTACAGGTCTGTGAGAGCCAGAAATCTTGCTTTTTTGTAAGTGACCAAATACTTATTTTCCACCATAATTTGCAAATAAATTCATTAAAAATCCTACAATGTGATTTTCTGGATTTTTTTTTCTCAATTTGTCTGTCATAGTTGACGTGTACCTATGATGAAAATGACAGGCCTCTCTCATCTTTTTAAGTGGGAGAACTTGCACAATTGGTGGCTGACTAAATACTTTTTTTCCCCACTGTACATCATTGGTCCTAACCCCCATCACCACACCTGTTCATAATGCCTTTCAGCATCTGATCTCAGACCAGTCTCAACCCCGACCACCAAACCTGTTTACGACACCCTACCAGCATCCATCCAGCAGAGAGCACAGACCATTACATGGTACTGTGCCTACCAGTGTTGGTGTCAATTCCATCTCAAACCAGTCAATTTGGGAATTGACTAGATTCAATCAACCCCAACCCTGGTATCTAGCCCATTGGGTAGACTGGGTGTACTGTACTGTACTGTCCTAGTTCAAACAGGGTGTGGGGAACACACAGAACAGTGGTCAGTGTTCAGCATTGGTCATTCAGTCTGTGTTCAGAAGTGCTAAATATGATTCTGATTTAAATAGCTCTAAATCTGAGCTCAGGGTGAATATTCATTGAAAAGGTTCTCTCTCACAATAAGGCTAAGGCAGTCAGTTCATCTCCACTAAAAGTATTATCATAATAGAAATGTGAAGTCATTTTCTCTATTCAGCCTGAAAAAAATATATGTTCATGGTTAACAAATAAAATGGCAGATTATATTTTTGAGTTAATTCTCTACAACAAATAATGGCTTTTGTGAACGTTGCCCAACATTTGATAGCATTTTTCATTGTGGTGAAGTTAATTTGAATTCTGATTGAGTGATACTTTTTGCTGCCCCATTCATAGCGAAACAAGGAGAGTGTGGCAAATAATTGCAATTCATAAAATCTTCCCATTTAATTGAAGGAAGGAGAAGTTTAAATTAATATTTGAGAGAGATGACAGTGGTACAAATCTCAAATTGTCTTACAAAATATAAAGCACTGTTCTTCTCTGGCTCTTTGAAAAACATCTGACAAAGTGCTCAACATAGACATAAAGGGATAGTTCAAAGTAAGTAAACAGAGGTCAAAATATATCATTTTGCTTTAAAAGCTAGTCTGTGAAAGTACACCCCTTTTCATCTCAATTTATTTCCTCCTTGTTGCCAACGAATTACGGTGGAACTGTACTTATAACACGTTTATATCTACTTCATTACGTCTACATTTCTTCTCCATTTTTCTCATTTATGAGGATTTACCATTTTTCCACACCTCTTTTATTTTCTTGAAAAGCTGGGTTTGCACACCTACTTCTCTCTCACACACATACATACTGTACACATCCCACAGTCCCTTCATCCCAGACACCTGAGGTCCATCCTTAGACTGTACCTGTCTTGTCTAACAATGTTCTGTCTATCTGTCTAGACACTGTGCTCTTCCAGGGCTATAAAATCCTCCTCAGGACATGAATGGTGAACAGTGGTGGTCTGTCTCTACCTTTTTAGGGAGCCTTTGTTCGCTGTGGCACATCTGAACTCACGATAGGTTGTCTCTGTCATGCTGACCCACTATGGATTAGTCAAAAACCCCTGCCGTTGTCTCTGCCATGCGGACCCACTATGGATTAGTCAGAAACCCCTGCCGCTCACATGAAAGAGACTCTTCCTTCCCGCCTGAATCTATAAAGGCCACGGCTGCAACACCACAAACGATGTGGCAAGATTGATGTTATTTCTTCTTCTTCTTCTTCTTCTTCTTCTTCTTCTTCTTCTTCTTCTTCTTCTTCTTCTTCTTCTTCTTCTTCTTCTTCTTCTTCTTCTTCTTCTTCTTCTTCTTCTTCACAGAAGAACAAGGTCAGCCCTCAGTAAAAAGGAAGGATTTGATTTAGTCGGATGATACGACTCTTTTAGCTCTCTCAGTGGCTAGAGTTTAGTCGATACGCTCCTAACAAAAAAAAAAAGGCCACACGAGAGAGAGAGACAGACATTTTTCACAGACAGATTTAATCGGTAAAGCAATTCAACCAATTATTACATGAACTTCGGATGGTTAAACGAAACTTCGCAATTATACTTTATTCTAATGATTCCCTATCATTTGAACAGAAAGTATGAGTTTTAAACAGCATTTTAATTGATTGCAATTTTAGGAACAAATACAGTGGCTTGCGAAAGTATTCACCCCCCTTGGCATTTTTCCTATTTTGTTGCCTTACAACCTGGAATTAAAATGGATTTTTGGGGGGGTTGTATCATTTGATTTACACAACATGCCTACCACTTTGAAGATGGAAAATATTTTTTCTTGTGAAACTAACAAGAAATAAGACAAAAAAATACAGAAAACTTGAGTGTGCATAACTATTCACCCCCCCCAAAGTCAATACTTTGTAGAGCCACCTTTCGCAGCAATTACAGCTGCAAGTCTCTTGGGGTATGTATCTATAAGCTTGGCACATCTAGCCACTGGGATTTTTGCCCATTCTTCAAGGTAAAACTGCTCCAGCTCCTTCAAGTTGGATGGGTTCCGCTGGTGTACAGCAATCTTCAAGTCATACCACAGATTCTCAATTGGATTGAGGTCTGGGCTTTGACTAGCCCATTCCAAGACATTTAAATGTTTCCTCTTAAACCACTCAAGTGTTGCTTTAGCAGTATGCTTAGGGTCATTGTCCTGCTGGAAGGTGAACCTCCGTCCCAGTCTCAAATCTCTGGAAGACTGAAACAGGTTTCCCTCAAGAATTTCCCTGTATTTAGCGCCATCCATCATTCCTTCAATTCTGACCAGTTTCCCAATTCCTGCCAATGAAAAACATCCCCACAGCATGATGCTGCCACCACCATGCTTCACTGTGGGGATGGTGTTCTTGGGGTGATGAGAGGTGTTGGGTTTGCGCCAGACATAGCATTTTCCTTGATGGCCAAAAAGCTCAATTTTAGTCTCATCTGACCAGAGTACCTTCTTCCATATGTGTGGGGAGTCCCATACTTCTCCACAACTTTGTCCCTGACCTGTTTGGAGAGCTCCTTGGTCTTCATGGTGCCGCTTGCTTGGTGGTGCCACTTGCTTAGTGGTGTTGCAGACTTTGGGGCCTTTCAGAACAGGTGTATATATACTGAGATCATGTGACAGATCATGTGACACTTAGATTGCACACAGGTGGACTTTATTTAACTAATTATGTGACTTCTGAAGGTAATTGGTTGTCCCAGATCTTATTTAGGGGCTTCATAGCAAAGGGGGTGAATACATATGCACACACCACTTTTCCGTTAATTATTTTTTAGAATTTTTTGAAACAAGTTATTTTTTTCATTTCACTTCACCAATTTGGACTTTTTTGTTTATGTCCATTACATGAAATCCAAATAAAAATCCATTAAAATTATTTTGTTGTAATGCAACAAAATAAGAAAAACGCCAAGGGGGGTGAATACCTTTGCAAGGCACTGTACATTAAAGGGGTTGCTACAGCTATCAGAAAACAAAACCATCATGCAATTATTTACATTTTAGTCATTTAGCAGACGCTCTTATCCAGAGCGACTTATAGTTAGTGAGTGCATACATTTTCATACTGGCCCCCCGTGGGAAACGAACCCACAACCCTGGCGTTGCAAGCGCCATGCTCTACCAACAGACCTACAGGGGACTTAGTGCTTATCAGACCAGCGTGTACAAACAAACACAGCATTTACTCACTGCAGTAAAGCTTTGTCTTACAGTAACAAATGTCACGTGAACTTCAACGTGACTTATCACAGGTTATTCACCTTGTGTTGGTGTGTGAGGCCATTGTGTTGCAGATCGATGTAGTTTTCTCCAGGCAGCAAAATAAATGCTGTTTGTCAATACCGCATGTGCTTAACCTTTGTAGAACTAGCTCTGCATTTCTTCCCGTAAGTTGTATATCACCTAACCTTTAAGAGAAATCCATCTACCACCTTTCTCACACTTTTATATTTTCTTTACATCCATTATGACATTTACAGGAAATGACATTCTACGACAGGGATCCAGTCAGATATTATTATTAGAACATTCTCAGACTGCTTTGTTGACTCAAACTAAACTTTAGAGATTATGCTTAGAGAAAATAATGTGATATACTGTATGTGTATATCAGCTTTATGGAAACAATAAGGCTGATATTAAGGCTGAGGTGCTGTGAAATCAACAAATAAGAACAAATTGAACAGTATATGCACTGTATATATTTGCCATGCAGCATCCCTCCCTCTGCTTATACAGATATAGCCCCCCTGTAAATGGTATATTCCCACTGTAATCAGCCTATACTCCAGAGTTGTATGTTTTACTGTATGTTTACTGTTCTGATATTGTATGTCCTGTATGATGTCTATGTGGACTTGTGTCTGTATTCTGTTTGTATATTGTCTATTGCTGGCAGCACCTTCTCACTACGGCAAATTCTGGGTATGTGTAAATGTACTTTGTGGCTGCTTCAGACTTTTACGCCTTTCCTATACACGCCTTTCCTACGCACTTCTCAGTATTTGGTATTTAGACTTTTATTCAGTCGCATAAGGTGCTCTGCAGGTGTCGCTACCTTGTATGCTTGGAATAAATGTCATTCAACTGCTGAAAACCCTCCCACTTGCTGGCCAACAGGTTTTCATTCAATAGGGTTTTCTGCAGGCCTACATGTATCTTAAACCACCCCTTTAAATACGGTGTACCTTTTAGTTAGAATTTTGCTGACAGACTCACTAGAATATATCAATAGAACGGGTTCAGAATATTAGGGATCAATGAAAGAAAGCCATCTAAAAACAGTGGGGAGAACAATTATTTGATACACTGCCGATTTTGCAGGTTTTCCTACTTACAAAGCATGTAGAGGTCTGTAATTTTGATCATAGGTACACTTCAACTGTGAGAGACGGAATCTAAAACAAAAATCCAGAAAATCACATTGTATGATTTTTTGTAATTAATTTGCATTTTATTGCATGACATAAGTATTTGATACATCAGAAAAGCAGAACTTAATATTTGGTACAGAAACCTTTGTTTGCAATTACAGAGATCATACGTTTCCTGTAGGTCTTGACCAGGTTTGCACACACTGCAGCAGGGATTTTGGCCCTCTCCTCCATATAGACCTTCTCCAGATCCTTCAGGTTTCGGGGCTGTCGCTGGGCAACACGGACTTTCAGCTCCCTCCAAAGATGTTCTATTGGGTTCAGGTCTGGAGACTGGCTAGGCCACTCCAGGACCTTGAGATGCTTCTTACGGAGCCACTCCTTAGTTGCCCTGGCTGTGTGTTTCGGGTCGTTGTCATGCTGGAAGACCCAGCCACGACCCATCTTCAATTCTCTTACTGAGGGAAGGAGGTTGTTGACCAAGATCTCACGATACATGGCCCCATCCATCCTCCCCTCAATACGGTGCAGTCATCCTGTCCCCTTTGCAGAAAAGCATCCCCAAAGAATGACGTTTCCACCTCCATGCTTCACGGTTGGGATGGTGTTCTTGGGGTTGTACTCATCCTTCTTCTTCCTCCAAACACGGCGAGTGGAGTTTAGACCAAAAAGCTTTATTTTTGTCTCATCAGACCACATGACCTTCTCCCATTCCTCCTCTGGATCATCCAGATGGTCATTGGCAAACTTCAGACGGGCCTGGACATGCGCTGGCTTGAGCAGGGGGACCTTGCGTGCGCTGCAGGATTTTAATCCATGACGGCGTAGTGTGTTACTAATGGTTTTCGTTGAGACTGTGGTCCCAGCTCTCTTCAGGTCATTGACCAGGTCCTGCCGTGTAGTTCTGGGCTGATCCCTCACCTTCCTCATGATCATTGATGCCCCACGAGGTGAGATCTTGCATGGAACCCCAGACCAAGAGTGATTGACCGTCATCTTGAACTTCTTCCATTTTCTAATAATTGCGCCAACAGTTGTTGCCTTCTCACCAAGCTGCTTGCCTATTGTCCTGTAGCCCATCCCAGCCTTGTGCAGGTCTACAATTGTATCCCTGATGTCCTTACACAGCTCTCTGGTCTTGGCCATTGTGGAGAGGTTGGAGTCTGTTTGATTGAGTGTGTGGACAGGTGTCTTTTATACAGGTAACGAGTTCAAACAGGTGCAGTTAATACAGGTAATGAGTAGAGAACAGGAGGGCTTCTTAAAGAAAAACTAACAGGTCTGTGAGAGCCGGAATTCTTACTGGTTGGTAGGTGATCAAATACTTATGTCATGCAATAAAATGCAAATTAATTACTTAAAAATCATACAATGTGATTTTCTGGATTTGTGTTTTAGATTCCGTCTCTCACAGTTGAAGTGTACCTATGATAAAAATTACAGACCTCTACATGCTTTGTAAGTAGGAAAACCTGCAAAATCGGCAGTGTATCAAATACTTGTTCTCCCCACTGTATATGCATATTCATCTCCGTTTCAGCAAAACATTGTAGATTTAAATTACTCTGATCTTGTAGATTATTTAGGTTTAGGAAAGTATTTATTGAATCGTAAAAAAACAGGCTTGGAGAGCCTTTACACACGAAAGAAAGAAAACGGTGGTTTGATTAATTCTGAAAATTGACCCATTGTCAAGGGCTGAGGTGTAAGGTGTGTGGAAGTCAGGCGCAGGACACCGAAGCTAGTCCAACAAAGTTTACTGAAGTTTACCAATAGGCAAAAATACAGAGAACAGCCTCAACAAAAAACAGAGGCGAGCAAATACGCAAACTGTGCGTAAAACAAATAAACAAGAAAACAGGTACAAAACACGCAGCACAACGGACAGGCGAAAAACAACACACAATCTAACCTAAGCAAAACAAGGAACTTATAGGACAAGTAATCAGCACACAAACGGACACAGGTGTAAAAGACAGACGAAAGCAATCACACCAAGAAACATGGAGCGGTGGCAGCTAGTACTCCGGGGACGGCGAACGCCGAAGCCTGCCCGAACCAGGAGGAGGAGCAGTCTCGGCAGAATCCGTGACACCCATTCAGTTCTTCAACCCATGATAATGTTGGAAGATTAGTGTAAATAGAATTATAATAGGGAGAATAGTGTACAATAGTAGGCTATACCCTCATCTATTGTCTGCACTAACCATGGAACTTTGTGATGACACAGCGAAGTATTGCACCACGCGTCAGGTTCAAACTGTTACAGCTTGGTCTGCGCTCTGCTCCATAACGATTTAATTAGCCTTCATGTCTTTTTTTATATGATCAACTGTTACTAATGATCCTCAGCAACAACCACACGGCCGTGATGGCGTTTACAGAGGAAGCAAATGAAAGTAAACAAAATAATTGAATGAAATGGAAAGATAATGTAATATTGTAGGCTATACCAACTGAAGGGAAACTAACAGTAAATTGGCAGTTGAATATGTGTGGTTATTAGGCCTAATGACGGTCGATACTGATATTGGCTAATATTTATTGTGATAGAAATAGGAAATAGAGAAAGTTGGGGTAGCCTATAATTAATACATTCTAGAATGCCCATCCCTGCAAGTCAAAAGGCTGTACAATTTAAATTCTGCATAATGGCACAGTATTTCATAAACTTTTCTATCTGAAAAAACAAAGTAGATGCTTTTTCCACTTGGAACCAGCAGGTTCGCTAGACATTATTCATGGTTTCCTCGCGCGTAAAAGTGGTGTAATTATTAGGGAATTAAGTCAAGGTCAGACACACCTCCACCACACCTTCATTTATTTGATCTCCACCCCAAACAAATAGCGGGTGAATAGCATGCTATTCTCATGCTTAAATTCAAGGTCAGAATAGGCATAGAGAGAAGAGTGCATAAAAATTGAATTACGTCCAATTTACGCTCGCTTAACACGGGTCGGAATTCCCCCCTTGGTGAATAAAAGTGATTCTGATTACATCATTCGGCTCAAATGCTAAAATGTGCCTAGGAGGTTGTGTTCTCGATTCCACAACAGGCCTACAACACTGTGTACTGTGTGGGCCAGATTATGGTTCTTCTTCTTACACAATATTGCACCTAAACACTGATTTGAGTGCTGCAGCTGCAGTATAGGATAGCAGCCATAGCCATAGCACACAAACAGCCAGTGCTACTGTACAACAATGTACTCATTACGTTTGTGCTCATGTAACATGACAAGATTATATTTTCCTCTGCCCTTTATTGCATCGGGAAGAATAATTTAATTCCGACTGGGACTCATGCAAACACAATTAGTTTAATTAGCTCACCCACATTTTATAATAGTGGAGCATCTCACTGTGGAAATACTATTATGAATTCCTCCATGTGCTCCTGTCCTTTTGCTGGATTCATTTTACATTACTTGTTCTTATAGTCACTAGGTGACAATGCAGCAGCCAATGAGTAGAAACAGTATTATTAATGTACATAAAAGAGGAACATAATAAAATGTTCCCAGATAGGTGGATTAGGGGGAGAGAGCAAGAGAGAGGGTTGACTCTTTACAGAAGGCCTAGTCACACGTGCACAGACGCGCTCTGAGAATTGACTTGGCACAAAATACACTTGATGCAGAAATTAGTTAAGAATGTTTCAACTCTGGCAAGCCATGGAGGTAATGAAGTGATGTTCATGGAGAGTAATGGGCATAGACAGAGTTTATGTGAGGGAAATTAGCTGGTTTTTGGGGGTCGTTAGCAGTGGTGTAGTGGAGGGTGTACGCAGGTATATGCCATATATACATGCCTTACTAGCTCCGACTTTGCTGATAGCTACTTTATTGAGGAAAATGTTACTTACTGTGACTGTGATATGTGGTTGTCCCACCTAGCTATCTTTAGATGAATGCACTAACTGTAAGTCACTCTGGCTAAGAGTGCCTGCCAAATGACTAAAATGTAAAATTTATACCCACTTATTTTTCAGTGAGCATTGCCTATACTCACTTCTTAATCCACACAATGCATATCAAAGTAGTGCAGTGGAGGTATATGCTGTATCAATTAATAAAGCTGATGGAACAGATCACAATGCTTAGTTTAAAATGTTGATAAACTATTATTTCTTCACAATTTAGATGCAGCAATGTGCACACGACGGTAGACCTACACGTGCATGTTCCAAAATTCAATTTTGGGGAAAACACTGTTCTAAAATGTGCACTACACATGCAAGCGGTTTCATGGACAGAGATGGAAATGTCCGTTAGAAATTTAGAAAGAGGTGAGATCTAAAGATGCAACAACAATCATGGGTTACTAATATGACCAGGATAATGCCTTTGGCTGCTAGACAATTAAAGAAAGTTGAAAGAAAACCAATAGAACAGAACACATATGAGGAAGTCTTTATAAAATAATTACCTCCATGTTTCTATGGTGGGATTTTAGATATACAGATGTAAGTTCTTAAATTGATCACTCTTTTGTTGATGGGAATTTTCCTGCACAGCAGGAAATGCAAACTTGTAGTCTATTCAATGTTTTAAAAGGCTTCTAAAGTTAGCAATTTCCACTTAAAAATGTCAGACTTGATTTGCCCTAATGTAAAATATATCAACTACTACAAAACATGTCCATTCATTTAATACACATAATAATTCACATTTCCTGTTGCTGCAGGATTATTTTCCTGCTGTAGCAAACTGGCTCAAATTAAGATCCTACAACTGTAGGCTACTTTGAAGCAAGGTAAGACATGCCTCATAATATGAAGTAAAACGTCCAGGTTTTAAACAATTAAAGCGGCAATCAGCAGAAAAAACAATAACAGAATGGTCTCCCCTCCCCTGGTTCGGTAAAAAGTTGAGGGATGGGGCTGGAGAAATGTAACCACTCTCAAATTCATAGACAGAGCTATGGATGCAAAGACTAACCATCCATGATAACAATCATATAGCTTTAACCATGTTTTGGGGATATATAGTGTTTGTTTACACTTTCTTTGTTTACAAACGTTGGAGTAAAACAAGCTTATATTTTAAGTTCTATTGGTAGTACGACAGTTGAACTAAGCTCATGAGGCATTCATAAGTTATATTTTTCAAGAATCAATGGGTACATATAATTTTGTTTTGCAAACTCCATCTCATGTGCTACAGAAACTCGCTAACCAAACAGTTCTATGTGCCTGTGCCCTTGAACTAAAGGATAACTACACAAACAAAATATAAATTTCTTAGATTTTTTCCAGACCTCAAAAGTGGTCTCCTGATGTGTTTGAAGTATTGTTATGGACTTTGAACATCCAAGTTGGTTGTTTTTCTATAAAAAAGTGTGACTTTGAGAGTGAAAACATGAAGAAAAGGGGGAAATATTAATTTCTGACTCAGTTGACAGCCTCATTTATCTATTTAAATAGAAGGCCCAATATTGGTCTGACTTTGAAAGACCAATAAGGCATTCATCATTTTAGGTCATTCAGAGTGTACAGTATGTCACTGTTTCTCGTGTAATGTTTCACACAGGGCGCCTTTCCAGGCAGATTGGGAAATGTTTGGCAAAATTAGAATATACCCACTTTTTCCAGGCACCACTACACCACTGGTCCTTAGTTTATGATTTTACAGTACAGTGGAAATGTGAAACTAGCCCTGACCTTGGCTCTAGTTCAGAAATGAATTGTAATCATAACAATAAACATACATGTAAGCATAGATGTTTACGTTGGTTGGAGTTACTCAATTACTGTTAATTGAACATGTCCATAACCTTATAATCTTGAGTTGTCATAGTATAGAGAGAGAGGATAACATATATGGAAGCCAAAGGACACATTGGAGGTAGGTTTCTCTAGCCACAACACAAAAGCAAAACACTCAAAAATATAAACACTAAAGCAATCGCAGTCTTGGAAATCTTCATCCTCTAAGTTACATTTATTGTGGAAAATGTATATTACTTCTATGTAGTTCTGTTCTCAAATATTGAAGTATATCATAAAGAATGAAAATTCAGGCTGAGCTCCAGGCAGAACAGAACAGAACACAAATCTGAAGTCTTTGGGCTAGCCCACACTTAAAGGGGAGAAAAAATACTTTCAAAAGGCCCTTCATGGCTTCTGTGGTGCTCATTTGGTCTCATTTGATTCTCTGTGACTCTTGCAAATGTTTCCCTCCAAACGTTTAATCCCCTTTAATTAGCCTAAAGGAACAGCTAGACAGAGTGAAGTGGCTTCTGGGATGCCTGGCCGTGTGGTGGGCTCGTTCTGTTATTTTCCTCCGCTCACATTTAGGATATCAAGTTATATTGAAAACAACAGACAACATGTCATTGAGAAATTCGTTTTTTTGCTGAAAAAAAAAACATTGAAAAAAATCATGATTAATCAGCTTTTCTAAAGTGTATGGAAATAAGGGATTTGTTTTTTGCATTGTGACTTTCTTTCAGGATACATGGGGGTGCAGTGAAATCACGTTACTGGAATATCAGTGACCGTGAAATCAATAACATCCAGACATGAGACATCCATGCCTGCTTAAACTACACCCAACCTCTTCAAAGTTATTTGAACTATAATGTCAAACTCTTTAATACAATTATCTTCAAGGAATTACATATATATTTTTTTAAGCATAGAAAAGATCCAACATATAACCGATGCCCTGCACGTTCTGTTTTTCCCCACACTCCATCCGGACATCTTGAGGTTTAATTGGGAATTTTATGTCACCTGCAGGTGATGCTAGGCATATTACTCTCCCTCTCAGACACCTGTCGTCACCAAGGTCATCCTCAATACGGCTGTGTCTTAACACACTGGCTGCCTAGAAGACAAAGAGGGATACATGATTTGCATGCATAATACGGCAGAGCTCCATTGAATGCCTTGTCAAAAAAGAACATTTTATTCAGGAATGTATAATGGATTAGCCTCTATTCTTTAATATACTGTTTAGAGGATTCAGGGGTGAAAACTGCAGGTTAAGTTATATTGGTAGTAAGGGAGTTTGTGGAAAGAGTAGGTTCTAGGCTAGCAATATTTATGTTTTACTGCACTTTCCTTAATGCTAGTGATGAGTGGCAATGTGCTTGTGGAGAATGTCAATGAAATACTCAACTTTGTATGTTTGAGATATGGATAGCCTACAGACCTGAACTATTACATTGCATGGGATAGCTAGCTCCAGGCATCTTGGAATGGATTTTTGGTAACTCCGGTTGCATTGGATGGGATGAAATACCATTTTAGGCATTCGTTCATCGTGACATTTTTTTCTGCCGCTTACCTTCCTATTTTACGTTTCTGAGAGAAAGTCAGTAGGCTTGACCTTTTTCTCATTTCCTTGCCACTTCACTCCGGCAAAATGCCTTTCGATATTTCCCCACGCATCTGAGCTAATTGAATCTAAAAGATTGCGGGTGAACCCAGAGGCTGTGGTAATGAGAGCACAGAGAGCCTGGACACAAAAGGTCCAGAACATGATAGAAAGGGATAGGCGCTCCCTCTGACAATCTGCCTCAGACAACCTCCAAAGGGCAATCACCCACTCTGCTCTGATCCCCCACAACAACCCAAAGGGCACCCAGGGAGGAGTGGTGAGTTATGGCACCTAACCCCCCCCCCAGAGCCCCTCACCGCCCCTAACCCACCCCCACAGCCCTAGCCTCATTCACAAACACACAGCGTATGGTACAGCCCAACCCTCCTGATCCCCCAACTTCATAGACCACTATTAGTGATAGGGTTGGGTTCACATGGTGTGCCAGGTGAAGCAATTTAGATTAAACAACACTATAAGATATGTGATTAAGGCACAAGGACTTTGTGTCACGCTGTAAATTCTGTCCGTTCCCAGTAACCTGCCATTATGTTTAGAACAGTGTGATTATAAACACATTAGTAACAGTCACCCTGTTACCAATGGAGAGATACTGACCATGTCCTTCACCTGTAAACACACACACACACACACACATAAACATGCACGCACACAGTCTTGTATAACTAACCTTGTGGGGACACACAATTCAGTCCCATTCAAAAACCTATGTTCCCTAATCCCTAGCCCTAAACCTAACCCTAACCTTAACCTTAACCCTAACTTTAACCCTAACCCCAAAATCTAACCCTAAAATAAACCCTAGCTCTTAACCCTAACCCTAAACCTAATTTTAACCCTAACACAAATTCTAACATTAACCCTAACCCTAAACCCTCCTGTAGCTCAATTGGTAGAGCATGGCACTTGCAACCCCAGGGTTGTGGGTTAGATTCCCACGGGGGGTCAGTATGAAAAATTTATGCACTAAATGTAAGTCGCTCTGGATAAGAGCGTCTGCTAAATGACTAAAATGTAAATAGCATTTGACCTTGTGGGGACTAATAAAATGTCCCCAGTTGGTCAGATTTTTGTTTGTTTACTATTCTTGTGCGGACTTCTAGTCCCCACAACTATAGTTAAACACGTCCATGCACATCTCGTTCTGTATTCAATAATTGGTATGATTAAAGTATGCACAGCTTGATATTTAGACACACCTCCACTCTGTTATTATATGTTGCTGTGAGCTGCACATAAAACTTCAATAATTAAAAATAATACTGTCCAAACATTTTTTAATGGCATTCAAACACTGGGTTAGATGTCAAAGAACATCTGTCCTTCTGTCCCAACAGATTAGTATTTATGGAGGAAACTTTATGGAGGAAAAGCACACCTGTGTTTTGAAAAAAGACAGATAAAGAAAAATCGAATCAAAAAGGGATCTGTATTGGAGAGAGTGTGACCTCTGTGATCAGGTTTGGGCTCATTGACCATGGCCACTTCGTCGTTCTCCAGGGCGCGCGCATGCACACACACACACACACACATACACACACACACACACACACACACACACACACACACACACACACACACACACACACACATACACACACACACACACACAGTCTTGTTTACACACACACACATCCATGCACACCCACGCACGCATGCACACACACACACACTCACACACAGAGTCTTGTTAACGCACACACGCACACACACACATCCATGCACACCCACGCACGCACGCATGAACACACACACATACACACACACACCTACACACACACTCTCTCACACACACAGACACACACACACACACACACACACAGTCTTGTTTACACACACACACATCCATGCACACCCACGCACGCATGCACACACATACACACACAGAGTCTTGTTAACACACGCACACGCACACACACACACACACACACACACACACACACACACACACACACACACACACACACACACACACACACACACACACACACAGACACACACACACACACACACACACACACACACACACACACATACATACACACAGACACCTGCTCAGCTCCTGCCAGTGCCAGGGAGAGGATGGTCCTCCAGGGCCTTCATGAAGTGATAACTGTGGTCCATATTGGTGGAGGTGGTGATTAAAATGACATCAGCTCCATGGTAACCACGGGCCCAATCACTCCCTCAAGCTAAATCACAGCCCCATCACCAGGTGCATCTCACGCCAGACAATTATATATATATATATATATATATATATATATATATATATATATATATATATATATGTATATATATATATATATATAGAGAGAGAGAGAGAGGGAAAGGAGGAACTGTATGCCTCTGAGGTAACACTAATGCTGCTGTGACACCTGAAATGATTTGAGGAAAATGTTTAAAGTCAGATTACAGTTTTTTACAATCACTTTGGCACTAATTTCAGAACCTTGACGTCATTTTTCAAAACTCTAGACACAAAACTCACAACCAATGATCAAAATGCAAATTTTTCAAAAATCTAACACCTTTTTCAAATGCTTGTATACAATACACATAAAACTAAGATCATTTGTTCATTTAACAAAAATCACCTGTTCAATATGACACAACTTAACATCAAAGTACTACTATTTCAAAAGGCAATTCACACATTACATTTCAGATGAGTCTCTATTCATTTCATTACAATTATCCAACTATCAATTGATACAACTGCTCAAAATGATGAGTAACTGTTGCATCACTCTTAATGCATAGTTCTATGGAAACAGACAAACAATATTCCATGTTTAGATCATAAAAGTTTCAAGATAACAAGATTCATTGTCACCAATTAGCGTGGAGCATGAACCAATTAGACTACATTATCTATGGATGTAATATTTCATCATCATTCTTTATCAGACACTGTTTCTATGGTCCCATGTACCACCTTTTCAGACTATGTACAGTATTGACAGTACTGCACTGTATGGATGCAGGCCCTTGTAATTGCTTGTCCAATTCTGCCAACTCGTAACTGATGATTGAGTTCACATTGTGGAACGAGTATATAAAGAATTGATTGGGATCCACTTGCAACAACATAGCGATACGTACTGTAACATGGAGCCAGCAGGTGATCCAGGTCACAATAGAGGTCAAGCAGTGGTGGGAGGAAGACGAGGAAGACGTGTTGGTCAAAGGAATGGCAGGGGACAAGCACCCCTTCTGAGAGGTGGTCGTGGGCCTTGTTTGAGAGGTGTGGGGGAGCGTGGTAGAGGACAAGGCCACGGACCAAGACAGCGGCAGCAACAGCAAAGAGTGTCCAATGAAATCTGAGCAATAGTTGTAGACCATGTCATAAATCATGGCATGACAATGACTGAGGCGGCTACAATGATACAACCAAACCTCAGAAGGTCAACCGTGTCCTCAATAATCAGAACTTTCCGCAATGAGAACTGGTAAGTCGTCAGCATGCACTAAACATTATGCTACTCTCAATTGTCAAATGACTGCATACCAATGTGTATCACAGAGTAGGTGATGTGACCAAGTGTCTTCTTACTGTAATGTTCCCTGTAGAATTGAAACTAGGCCAAATAGGGGAGGCAGAGGCAAAATTCTGACTGACCAACAAGAGCAGGCTGTGGTCGATTTGGTTCGGGCCAGAAATGATATTCGCCTTACAGAAATTTGCCAGCATATCTTGGACAATGAAGACATGTTTAACAATGTAGAATCCATAAGTTTGCCGACTATTGCACGCATGCTGAAAAGGCACCAGGTGTCTTTAAAACAACTAGACCGTGTGCCTTTTGAAAGAAATGCAGACAGAGTGAAGCAAATGAGGACTGAGTATGTTCAGGTATGTTCAGTTTCAAGATGGCTGTTGTAATAAAATTCCCTAATAATTCTACATTGTACAGTA
This sequence comes from Coregonus lavaretus, assembly GCF_964263955.1. NCBI lineage: Eukaryota > Metazoa > Chordata > Actinopteri > Salmoniformes > Salmonidae > Coregonus > Coregonus lavaretus. Next base: position 16,181,892 of record NC_140000.1, read on the forward strand.
ATCAGTAAATCTCTTTCCAAAATGTATTTTTAGAGGGTGATGGAGCTAGATGCTGATGACAACCATCACAAATTCATATATTTGGATGAGGTAGGCTTTAACCTGGCCAAGACAAGGAGGAGAGGTCGGAATTTCATTGGCCAGCGGGCAACCATCCAAGTACCTGGACAATGTGGGGCCAACATTACCATGTATGTGGCTATATCAGAAGATGGTGTGGTGGGACGCAGACCTCGTATTGGATCATATAATGCATCTCTCCTTGTAACCTTCCTTGATGAGCTCGATCAGGTCTGTAGAGTTGATGGCGTGACCTATGTCATTGTGTGGGATAATGTCAGCTTCCACCATGCTCATATGGTGCAAGCATGGTTTCAGGCCCATGCACAATTTACAACCCTGTATTTACCCCCATACTCTCCTTTCCTTACAGTTTTTTACAATCACTTTGGCACTATTTTCAGAACCTTGACGTCATTTTTCAAAACTCTAGACACAAAACTCACAACCAATGATCAAAATGCACATTTTTCAAAACTCTAACACTTTTTTCAATTGCTTGGATACAATACACATAAAACTAAGATCATTTGTTCATTTAACAAAAATCACCTGTTCAATATGACACAACTTAACATCAAAGTACTACCATTTCAAAAGGCAATTCACACATTACATTTCAGATGAGTGTCTATTCATTTCATTACAATTATCCAACTATCAATTGATACAACTGCTCAAAATGATAAGTAACTGTTGCATTACTCTTAATGCATAGTTGTATGGAAACAGACAAACAATATTCCATGTTTAGATCATGAAAGTTTCAAAGTAACGAGATTCATTGTCACCAATTAGCGTGGAGCATGAACCAATTAGACTACATTATCTATGGATGTAATATTTCATCATCATTCTTTATCAGACACCGTTTCTATGGTCCCCTTGTAACCTTCCTTGATGAGCTCGATCAGGTCAGTAGAGCTGATGGCGTGACCTATGTCATTGTGTGGGATAATGTCAGGTTCCACCATGCTCATATGGTGCAAGCATGGTTTCAGGCCCATGCACAATTTACCACCCTGGATTTACCCCCATACTCTCATTTCCTTAACCCGATTGAGGAATTTTTCTCCACATGGAGATGGAAGGTTTATGATAGGCACCCTCATGAACAAGTCACTCTTCTCCAGGCCATGGATGACGCATGCAATGACATCACGGCAGACCAGTGTCAGGCCTGGATTCGCCATGCCCGAAGGTTTTTTCCAAGATGTTTGGCTAATGAAAACATCCATTGTGATGTAGATGAGAACCTGTGGCCAAATCCACAAGACAGAGTTGATGAACATGTAGAAGTACAGTAATCACTCCTATGTTTTGCTTTTTACAGTACAAGCAAGCAAGTTGAGGAACACTGCATTTGATGTTTTACAGTACTGTATTGTTTTTCATCAATATATTTCAGATTTTGTTCAATGATTCCACTGTGTCTGTAGTATTCTCTCTACTACTGCAGTACTTTTACAGGGATGTATTTACATGTAGTACCATAATGAAACATGTATCACCTATTTTGTACTACAATATTTAATGATTGTACGAACAATGACACAGTGAAACTATCGGTTGCTTGTGTGTGGGTGATCTAAATTAACGTTTCATTGGTATTTCACAATACATTTGTTTTTTGAACCAATGATTGTGCAAGTGCAAGATTTCTTTAAAGATATGAATGCACAATGCAATGTTTTGAACATTGGACAGCCTGTGTTACAAGTGATGACCGTTTTGAGTTTTGTGTCTAGAGTTTTGAAAAATGATGTCAAGGTTCTGAAATTAGTGCCAAAGTGATTGTAAAAAACTGTAATATCAATGCCATATTGAAATGGAGAACTACTGTGTTACTGTTGACAAGAGCTGTGAGAACAATGTGTAATATAAAGGTTCACCAGAGGAGGTGAATGTGTAATGCCTTGACCGCCCCTTTTAAACCCTTTTATGTGCTGCATTATTTCTATTCTCCTTTGACGTGATTGGATTTGATTCAAGTGTTTTTCTACCATCAAATTAATAATTCCTCAATTGCATGTCAATGTGGTCTATTAGTGAATGCCTATGTGCCATTCCAGCTCACGACATGAAGCCACTTAGATTAGAACTACAATAGCTATGCAATAATATTAGAATGAATGCAGCCATTAAATATGTAAAGGCACTTTAGTATTTACCATAATATGAAATGATGGTTGAATGGCCTACTAGTTCTGAAGTATAAAATTAAATGAAATATATGTGACAGCTTTCAATCTGTGAATGAATTTAGAACAAGTTGAAACTCAGCATGTGGTAGATGAGCCTATTGTGTCTGTGTGTTTGTGTGTGTGTGTGTGTGTGTATGTGTGTGTGTGTGTGTGTGTGTGTGTGTGTGTGCATGCATGTGTGTGAGAGAAAAGTATGCTACTAATGCAATCATTCACTTCATACATTGAATCCCTTTCTCACTCTGTATCTGCCTCTCTCTTACTCTAGGAACATCCATTCTCCCCAACCCCTCCGAGAGCTGATTTAACTGTCATGAACTGTATATTAAACCTAGAATTCTTAGTTGCTACTGTACATCCATATTTGGACGTATAAATGAATGATATATACCCATTTATTCTTGAAGAATATAACTTATACGTGCCTCGTGAGCTTAGTTCAACTGTAGTACCCCATGCAAAATACAAGCTTGTTTTACTCCAATGTTTGTAAACAAAGTACATGTAAACACACACTGTATAGCCCCAAAAACATGGTTAAAACTTTAATATCATGGATGGTCAGTCCTTGCATCCATGGCTCTGTCTATGAATTTGATAGTAGTTCTATTTATCCAGGCCCTGTTTAACAAAAACAGAGGCGGGTGTCTGCTTTGTTATTGTTTCAATTAAGGATTCTAGCTTTAAACCAGTTAGTGAGTGATCCACGTGTTAATGTGATGGTGAATTAGAGGTCTTCTTTCAGTGTTCCTTGTTTACAGTGGAGGAGAGAGAGAGGATATATCTATCCTCAGGGGAAATGATGGGCCTGATATTGATACTGTGAGACTCATCGATCTCTCTGTCCATGTGCAGTCCTCAGTGTGGCTTTATCTACCCCTGAAGAACTCAGAGACAGGAAAGAGAGACCGGCTCAGAGCCTGACCACAAGACAGACACATTACTTCACTTTACAGCCCCGCACCTCTCTCCACCCGGGTTCAAATACTATGGGTTCAAATGCTATTTGAAACTATTTTAATACCTATAGTTGTTGCTTCGGCCTGCCTGAAAGACCAGGGAAAGACGAAATGGACAGTTGTTCACCATAACCGTTTGAAGTCCAGAGCTGTTATTTTGAGGTATGGATGAAAGTCAGATAAATGTCAATTAAAAGGTCAAAACCTTTCAGTGATCTGAGTGGATGGACTAATGTCCGATCTGGACCTTTTAAAGAGCATTTCCATTATGGTTTGACTGAAGTTTCTTCTCTCCTCCTAATAAGACAACAGCAAACAAGGGAACAGAGAGAAGATGATCAGTTAGTAACAGAACACAGGAACACACTAGTTTACAATGCACAAACAATTATAAGTAATCCCACTAAAGTACTACTAACACTTAGCATAACATACACAGTAGTAACTGTGTATTACTGTACACTGTGACTATGTGATAGAGTTTAACATAAACATTTAGTGTCTGAGTGGAGTTAGATCCAGAGTATTGGTCCAGTGTTGTGGGTACCCCACAGTAGTCCAGTACGACCCAGGGGACTGTCTCTCTCCACTGGAGGAGTGAAAGCAGTGCTTCTCATGTTAACTCGCACCATAGATGCTGTGACAGCCTTTACTAAATCTTTTATTTGGGTCTTTGGGAGCTTCTCTCTGATGCCTAAGACAAATTGACTTTGGGCTAAAGTCAGATAGTATCAGAGACTTTTACTGCAGTTGGTTGGCAAATAATCCTTAGCAACCCTCCCCTTCCCCACCTCCCCAACAGAGCCAGTCACACGCACACAGAGAGGAGGCTAATAGATTCACCCTTCACTCTCCCTCTAACTCTCTTTCTCTCTCTCTCTCTCTCTCTCTCTCCCCCCCTCTCTCTCTCTCTCTCTCTCTCTCTCTCTCTCTCTCTCTCTCTCTCTTTCTTTCTTTCTTTCTTTCTTTCTTTCTTTCTTTCTTTCTTTCTTTCTTTCATTCTTTCTTTTCTTTTCTTTCTTTCTTTCTTTTCTTTTCTTTCTTCTTCTTTCTTTCTTTCTTTCTTTCTTTCTTTCTTTTCTTTCTTTCTTCTTTCTTTCTTTCTTTCTTTCTTTCTTTCTTTCTCTATCCCCCCCCCCCTCTCTCTCTCTCTCTCTCTCTCTCTCTCTCTCTCTCTCTCACAACACACACACACACATCCAGAAATCGAAATGTACACGATTTCTCCTGAATGTTTACATGCAGTCAGGAAATGTTCTCACTACAACGTGTGTCAAAACTACAAGGAGAGGAACAAGACTGCAAGTGGCTGATGGGATGAAACACTGCAGTGGGCTTTGGATGATTCATAGGCTGTCCTAATTTACTTGTTCTGTCTCTCTCTCTCTCTCTCTCTCTCTCTCTCTCTCTCTCTCTCTCTCTCTCTAATGCAGGGAGATAGCCAGGCAGAAAGGTAGGTAGTCAGGCAGGCAGGCAGTAAGGCAGGAAGGCAGGCCTACAGAGCAGGCAGCTAGGTCGCAGGTACCAGAGGGAGCATAGGACCGTGGTTTAATGGAGGTTTAATTGCATGAACAAGATTGATTTGACAGAGCCTGAGGGCCTTACAACCTCCAGGCAGTCACTCTGACACCTACAGGCTGAATTGTCATCTTCATGGAACGCTGCGGGAAAACCAAGTTCACCTTTAAAAAAAAAAACATAGCTGATCACTTTACACTTCACTTCACTCTCACCTCACAACCCTTTACTTTTCCCCATTTTGTTGTTACACCACAAATTTAAAATGATTTAAATTTAGATTTTGTGTCACTGGCCCACACGCAATTCCCCATAATGTCAAAGTGGAATTATGTTTTTAGAAGCTTTTAGAAAGTAATTGAAAATGAATAGCTGAAATGTCTTGAGCCAATAAGAATTCAACCCCTCTGCAGTACTCCACCAATCAGGCCTTTATGGTAGAGTGGCCAGACGGAAGCCACTCCTCAGTAAAAGGCACATGACAGCCTGCTTGGAGTTTGCCAAAAGACACCTAAAGGACTCTCAGACAATGAGAAACAAAATAATCTGGTCTAATGAAACCAAGATTGAACTCTTTGGCCTGAATGCCAAGCGTCACGTCTGGAGGAAACGTGGCACCATCCCTATGGTGAAGCATGATAGTGGCAGCATCATGCTGTGGGACATTTTTTCAGCAGCAGGGACTGGGAGACTAGTCAGGATCGAGGGAAAGATGAACGGAGCAAAGTACAGAGAGATCCTTGATGAAAACCTGCTCCAGAGCGCTCAGGACCTCAGACTGGGGAGAAGGTTCACCTTCCAACAGGACAACGACCCTAAGCACACAGACAAGACAATGCAGGAGTGGCTTCGGGACAAGTCTCTGAGTGTCCTTGCATGGCCCAGCCAGAGCCCGGACTTGAACCCGATCGAACATCGCTGCCAAAGGTGCTTCAACAAAGTACTGAGTACAGGGTCTGAAAACGTATGTAAATGTGATATTTCAGTTTTGTATTTTTAATAAATTTGCACAAAATAAAATGGGCTTTGTCATTATGAGGTATTGTGTGTTGATTGCTGAGAATAATACATATTTAATCCATTTTAGAATAAGGCTGTAACGTAACAAAATGTGGAAAAAGTAAAGGGGTGTGAATACTTTCTGAATGCGCTGTATAACTTGTTGTTTATAATTATAATTGTACACATATTTATGTACTCAGTGCATGTGCCAAACTTATTTGTCATTGGAAGAGTCTTTATCTGAATAGTAACAACTGACACAAACACGACTATGAATGTCACGCCCTGACTCAGGGGACTCTTATATGTTGAGTCAGGGTGTGTGTATTCTTTGTTTGTATATATTCTATGTTGTATATCTAGCATGTGTGGATCTATGTTGGCCGGTGTGGTTCCCAATCAGAGGCAGCTGTCGCTTGTTGTCTCTGATTGGGGACCATACTTAAGTAGCCTATTGGCACAGTCTAGTTGTGGGATCTTGTTCCGGTTAAGGTATGTTGTGTGTGCTACCTTGGACTTCACGTGTCGTTGGTTTATTGTTTTGTCGTGTGTTTAACAGTTAAAATAAACATGTACGCATATCACGCTGCGCCTTGGTCTGACCCGTCATTAAACGAACGTGACAATGAATCTAAACTAATTAAATCAAATGGATGATACTGTTCCCACAGAAGTCCTGTCGCGATCTTGTTAAGGATGCAACATAATGTTGTCATAAACAAGGGCTGACAATCTGTCATGGTAGTTTATATCAAATTATGCACTAGCATTGTCGTGTTGTATTCTAGAGAGCAATTGAATAAAATGTTGAACTGATTTACATGACTGGCTGTCCTCCCATTAACTATTGATAAATTCTTTGAATCAATCACAAAAAGCACAGCTAAAACTACATGAAACTGTCTTTTTTAAAATGTATTTCTTCATAGCTTTCTCTGCTTCCTTGTGGATCCTGCTTTATTTGTCTCTTCCTGTTGAGTGCCATTGCATGGTGTGATAAAATGACGAGGGGATCAAACACACACACAAGAGGAGGAAATTGCACTTTTATTCAAGTATATTAGCATTTCTCTGAGAGACTTCTATTCCCTCTTCTTCACTCTACTCTCTCTGCATATGGACGTAGAAGCAATACCCATCAAGTCTATTTCATTTCTGTTAGTGTGAAAACACTTCGGATGAGGCTGGGACTTCAGAGATCTTCAAAGCAGTGCGAGTGTGTGAGTGTGTGTGAGTGAGTGTGTGTTTGTATGCGCCTGTGAGTGAGTGAGTGTGTGTGTTCGTGTGTGTGTGTATGAGAGCTAAGGTAAAGGGGACCTTCTCTTTACCCCAGCAGCAGCCCACAGCTGTATACCAATAGACCCTCAGTAGGCTTCTATCTCAAACTCTTCAGCATGTGAAGCCCATCACTGAGTGGAAGGCTCCATCAGATGTGTACAAAAGGCGATCCTTATCACGTAAATAGCTTCCCAGTATCTACTCCAGGAACACACCTCTAAATGAATCCAGTTAGAATGGGAGGAGGACAAAATATACTGGTGGTGGGAGGAGGAGATGGAGAGTAGGGATAATTGGAGTGAGGGACCATAATGGAAAAGAGGAGGAGGAGAGATGAGTGTGGGTTGAGTGAGGAGGTGGGCTGAAGGAGGTGACATAGGGAGGGGTGAAGAGGGGGAGGAGGATGTCAGAAGATGATTGCAGGAAAAGGGATGCAGGTGGAGGTGGGAAGAAAGAGTAAAGTGGGTGAAGTGGAGAGTAGTAGAGTGAGAGAGAGAGAGAGAGAGAGAGAGAGAGAGAGAGAGAGAGAGAGAGAGAGAGAGAGAGAGAGAGAGAGAGAGAGAGAGAGAGAAGAAGAAGAAGAAGAAACAGAGCAGAATGGGAGAGCCTGCCTGGTTGGTGAAGCATCATTGGAGGTGTCCGGATGAAGAGCACTAGAGGAAATGAGACATATGCAATCTCCCTGTGGTATGCTAATACAGACAGGTATTCAGCGGGAGAGACGGGAGAGACGGGGGAGATGGTGGAGAGAAAGGGGAGGGCTTCAGAGGGCTCGGCCCTGAGACTTCTGGGGAAAAGAGGAGAGGGACACTCCGTGTCATGGTGCTACGTCTGGGAACAAATAGCATTGCTAATGAGTCTGTATCTGTCAGGGGTGCTGTTCCATAGAAACACACAGCAGCTGTCCACACAAAAACCTATACCCAAATTTCAAAACCCATAGTTACTTCAGTGGTACTCTTTGTCATACATGAAGACCACTAAAGAGCTGTCATATAGTATTACTGAATGGATGCTTCTGCCACTTCTCAGCTTTGGGATTTAGACTGGTGACTAAAACAAAAACAAAAACAAAATGTGTAACTCAATGCGTTTTGTTGTAGCAGACCACATTCATACGGTGAGTTGTTTTGGCTCTGTACTCCAGCACTTTGGATTTGAAATGATACAATGACTATGAGGTTAAAGTGTAGACTGTCAGGTTAAATTTTCATCCATATCATTTACATTTTAGTCATTTAGCAGACGCTCTTATCCAGAGCGACTTACAGTTAGTGAGTGCATACATTTTCATACTGGCCCCCCGTGGGAAACGAACCCACAACCCTGGCGTTGCAAGCTCCATGCTCAACCAACTGAGCTACAGGGGACTGCATCATGTCGAAATGTATCTCAAATTGATTTGAACATGATATCATGATGTCATCATATCAGGTGAACAGTTTAGAATTTTTACAAACTTTTTGTACATAGTCCCTCCATTTTAGGGGACCAAAAGTATTGGAACAAATGTACTTATGTGTGTTAAAGTAGTAAAACGTTCACCTGATATGGATGATAATAACCACAAATTAAAGCTGACAGTCAAAAAATGTGTCACTGTCCCAATACTTTTGGAGCTCACTGTATTTCTTTGGGTTACCATGACAATGGCCATCACCCTTCCAGATCAAGCACTTGAGACTGCTCTGTCTTTGATTGCCCAGGGGGGTGTGGTGTTGGGTGGAGAGCATGTGGAATGAGTATAAGACACACTTTAACACATGAAGATGGTTAACAAGAGAGGGAGAGAGAGAGAGAGAGAGAGAGAGAGAGAGAGAGAGAGAGAGAGAGAGAGAGAGAAAGGCTCACTCACAGGCTGACTCTGTAAAGGCTCTCACATAATATTTCGACACAGACACAAAGAGACAAGAAGATGACAGCTTTATTTCTTTCTACCAGTAGCTACTATTCCATCTTCAGAGTCATTCAGTCCCATAAGTAATGTAAAAACTGTTTCCAAATTATTTTTATGCTTGCATTTTCACTTTAGTGGGTTTTTGTTGCAGAGAGAGAAGAAGCAAGGGAGTTCTACTACATTCAAAGATTGAACCAACAGGCAGTGGTGGATGAGGCTGAGGCCGTGTGTGTCTGTTTTTGTATGTGTGTGTGTGTTCGTGTGTGTGATGAGTTGTAGCTAGTCCTCTTCAGAGCAGTGGCGTTGTTTGCGTATGCTCCCCCTGTGCCACGGCACAATGTCAATGTATTATTCAGTAGGCTAGTTCACACTGAGTAGATGCTCTCTTAATAGCGCAGATAGGTCAATGGCTCTCGGAGCAACATTAGCATTTCACCCAGAGCCGAACACACACACACACACACACAGACACAGACAGACAGACAGACAGACGAGAATCTAACATTATTGATGGCTGAATAGGAGAGGAAACAGGGGGATTGATATGGAAGCAGGGGCTCAACAACACTCAAGTGTAAATATTTTTCTCTGTCTCTCACAGGAGGGAAGTTGTTTACCATTAATCAATCTACCACCCTCGCACACCAACAGAAACATGTACATATTCGCACACACACAAACACATATACCAACAGACACAAGAATGCACAAATGTATGCACGCACACACATACACTTTTTTAAAAATCTAATTATTTTTACATCTTTTCTTTTTTTCTTTCTTTGTTTTAGGGGTGGATCAGCATTAATATTGCAGATACTGTAGATTGTAACTTCCATTAATGTAATTGTCTGCATCACTTCTAATCCCCCATATGTTACTTTTTTTCTGCAAATATATATATATATATATATATATATATATATATATATATATATATATATATACATACAGGTGCAGTTTAATATATTAGAATATTGTGGAAAAGTTAAGTAATTTCAATAATTCAGTTGACAAAGTGAAACTCATATACAGTGGGGGAAAAAAGTATTTAGTCAGCCACCAATTGTGCAAGTTCTCCCACTTAAAAAGATGAGAGAGGCCTGTAATTTTCATCATAGGTACACGTCAACTATGACAGACAAAATGAGAAAAAAATATACATAAAATCACATTGTAGGATTTTTAATGAATTTATTTGCAAATTATGGTGGAAAATAAGTATTTGGTCAATAACAAAAGTTTCTCAATACTTTGTTATATACCCTTTGTTGGCAATGACACAGGTCAAACGTTTTCTGTAAGTCTTCACAAGGTTTTCACACACTGTTGCTGGTATTTTGGCCCATTCCTCCATGCAGATCTCCTCTAGAGCAGTGATGTTTTGGGGCTGTCGCTGGGCAACACGGACTTTCAACTCCCTCCAAAGATTTTCTATGGGGTTGAGATCTGGAGACTGGCTAGGCCACTCCAGGACCTTGAAATGCTTCTTACGAAGCCACTCCTTCGTTGCCCGGCGGTGTGTTTGGGATCATTGTCATGCTGAAAGACCCAGCCACTTTTCATCTTCAATGCCCTTGCTGATGGAAGGAGGTTTTCACTCAAAATCTCACGATACATGGCCCCATTCATTATTTCCTTTACACGGATCAGTCGTCCTGGTCCCTTTGCAGAAAAACAGCCCCAAAGCATGATGTTTCCACCCCCATGCTTCACAGTAGGTATGGTGTTCTTTGGATGCAACTCAGCATTCTTTGTCCTCCAAACACGACGAGTTGAGTTTTTACCAAAAAGTTATATTTTGGTTTCATCTGACCATATGACATTCTCCCAATCCTCTTCTGGATCATCCAAATGCAATCTAGCAAACTTCAGACGGGCCTGGACATGTACTGGCTTAAGCAGGGGGACACGTCTGACACTGCAGGATTTGAGTCCCTGGCGGCGTAGTGTGTTACTGATGGTAGGCTTTGTTACTTTGGTCCCAGCTCTCTGCAGGTCATTCACTAGGTCCCCCCGTGTGGTTCAGGGATTTTTGCTCACCGTTCTTGTGATCATTTTGACCCCACGGGGTGAGATCTTGTGTGGAGCCCCAGATCGAGGGAGATTATCAGTGGTCTTGTATGTCTTCCATTTCCTAATAATTGCTCCCACAGTTGATTTCTTCAAACCAAGCTGCTTATCTATTGCAGATTCAGTCTTCCCAGCCTGGTGCAGGTCTACAATTTGGTTTCTGGTGTCCTTTGACAGCTCTTTGGTCTTGGCCATAGTGGAGTTTGGAGTGTGACTGTTTGAGGTTGTGGACAGGTGTCTTTTATACTGATAACAAGTTCAAACAGGTGCCATTAATACAGGTAACGAGTGGAGGACAGAGGAGCCTCTTAAAGAAGAAGTTACAGGTCTGTGAGAGCCAGAAATCTTGCTTGTTTGTAGGTGACCAAATACTTATTTTCCACCATAATTTGCAAATAAATTCATTAAAAATCCTACAATGTGATTTTCTGGATTTTTCTTTCTCAATTTGTCTGTCATAGTTGACGTGTACCTATGATGAAAATTACAGGCCTCTCTCATCTTTTTAAGTGGGAGAACTTGCACAATTGGTGGCTGACTAAATACTTTTTTTCCCCACTGTATATCGTGGATTAATTACTCAAAAAGTGAAATAGTTCAAGCCTGTATTTGTTTTAATCTTGATGATTACGGCTTACAGCTCACGTAAACCCCAAATTGAGTATCTCAGAAAATTTGAATATTTTGAAAAAGTTCAATATTGTAGACTCAAGGTGTCACACTCTAATCAGCTAACTAACTCAAAACACCTGCACCTTTAAATGCTCTCTCAGTCCAGTTCAGTAGGCTTCACAATCATTGGGAAGACTGCTGACTTGACAGTTGTGAAGACAGTCATCAACACCCTCCACAAGGAGGGAAAGCCTCAAAAGATAATTGCTAAAGAAGCTGGCTGTTCACAGAGTGCTGTATCCAAGCATATTCATGTTGTGTCGAGTGGAAGGAAGAAGTGTGGTAGGAAAAGGTGCACAAGCAAGAGGGTTAACCGGAGCCTTGAGAGGATTGTCAAGCAATGGCCATTCAAAAATGTGGAGGAGCTTCACAAGGAGTGGACTGAGGCAGGAGTCAGTACATCAAGAGCCACCACGCAAAGATGTATCCAGGAAATGGGCTACAACTGTCACATTTCTCGTGTCAAGCCACTCCTGAACCAGAGGCTACGTCAGAAGCGTCTTACCTGGGCTAAGGAGAAAAAGAACTGGTCTGTCGCTCAGTGGTCCAAAGTCCTCTTTTCAGATGAAAGTACATTTTGCATTTCATTTGGCAATCAAAGTCCCAGAGTCTGGAGGAAGAGTGGAGAGGCACAGAATCCAAGTTACTTGAAGTCCAGTGTGAAGTTTCCACAGTCAGTGATGATTTGGGGAGCCATGTCATCTTCTGGTGTTGGTCCACTGTGTTTCATCAAGTCCAAAGTCAACTCAGCCGTCTACCAGGAAATGTTAGAGCACTTCATGCTTCCTTCTGCTGATAAGCTTTATGGAGATGCTGATTTCATTTTCCAGCAGGACTTGGCACCTGCCCACACTGCCAAAGGTACCAATACCTGGTTCAATGACCATGGGATTACTGTGCTTGATTGGCCAGCAAACTCGCCTGATCTGAACCCCATAGAGAATTTATGGGGTATTGTCAAGAGGAAGATGAGTGACACGAGACCCAACAATGCAGACGAGCTGAAGGCCGCTATCGAAGCAACCTGGGCTTCCATAACACCTCAGCAGTGCCACAGGCTGATCGACTCCATGCCACGCCGCATAGATGCAGTGATTCATGCAAAAGGAGCCCCAACCAAGTACTGACTGCACAAGAACATACTTTTCAGAAGGCCGACATGTCTGTATTACATTTCCTTTTTTCACTGGTCTTATGTCATATAAAACATTTCTGAGATACTGATTTTGGGGTTTTCATGAGCTGTAAGCCGTAATCATCAAGATTAAAACAAATACAGGCTTGAACTATTTTGGTTTTTGTGTAATTAATCCACGATATATATGAGTTTCACTTTGTCAACTGAATTATTGAAATTACTTAACTTTTCCACAATATTCTAATTTATTGAGCTGCACCTATATATACATATACATACATACACATACATATACACATACAGTGGGGGGAAAAAGTATTTAGTCAGCCACCAATTGTGCAAGTTCTCCCACTTAAAAAGATGAGAGAGGCCTGTAATTTTCATCATAGGTCAACTATGACAGACAAATTGAGAAAAGAAAATCCAGAAAATCACATTGCAGGATTTTTTATGAATTTATTTGCAAATTATGGTGGAAAATAAGTATTTGGTCACCTACAAACAAGCAAGATTTCTGGCTCTCACAGACCTGTAACTTCTTCTTTAAGAGGCTCCTCTGTCCTCCACTCGTTACCTGTATTAATGGCACCTGTTTGAACTTGTTATCAGTATAAAAGACACCTGTCCACAACCTCAAACAGTCACACTCCAAACTCCACTATGGCCGAGACCAAAGAGCTGTCAAAGGACACCAGAAACAAAATTGTAGACCTGCACCAGGCTGGGAAGACTGAATCTACAATAGGTAAGCAGCTTGGTTTGAAGAAATCAACTGTGGGAGCAATTATTAGGAAATGGAAGACATACAAGACCACTGATAATCTCCCTCGATCTGGGGCTCCACGCAAGATCTCACCCCGTGGGGTCAAAATGATCACAAGAACGGTGTGCAAAAATCCCAGAACCACACAGGGAGACCTAGTGAATGACCTGCAGAGAGCTGGGACCAAAGTAACAAAGCCTACCATCAGTAACACACTACGCCGCCAGGGAGTCAAATCCTGCAGTGCCAGACGTGTCCCCCTGCTTAAGCCAGTACATGTCCAGGCCCGTCTGAAGTTTGCTAGAGTGCATTTGGATGATCCAGAAGAGGATTGGGAGAATGTCATATGGTCAGATGAAACCAAAATAGAACTTTTTGGTAAAAACTCAACTCGTCGTGTTTGGAGGACAAAGAATGCTGAGTTGCATCCAAAGAACACCATACCTACTGTGAAGTATGGGGGTGGAAACATCATGCTTTGGGGCTGTTTTTCTGCAAAGGGACCAGGACGACTGATCCCTGTAAAGGAAAGAATAAATGGGGCCATGTATCATGAGATTTTGAGTGAAAACCTCCTTCCATCAGCAAGGGCATTGAAGATGAAACGTGGCTGGGTCTTTCAGCATGACAATGATCCCAAACACACCGCCCGGGCAACGAAGGAGTGGCTTCGTAAGAAGCATTTCAAGGTCCTGGAGTGGCCTAGCCAGTCTCCAGATCTCAACCCCACAGAAAATCTTTGGAGGGAGTTGAAAGTCTGTGTTGCCCAGCGACAGCCCCAAAACATCACTGCTCTAGAGGAGATCTGCATGGAGGAATGGGCCAAAATACCAGCAACAGTGTGTGAAAACCTTACAGAAAACGTTTGACCTGTGTCATTGCCAACAAAGGGTATATAACAAAGTATTGAGAAACTTTTGTTATTGACCAAGTACTTATTTTCCACCATAATTTGCAAATAAATTCATTAAAAATCCTACAATGTGATTATCTGGAGAAAAAAATTCTCATTTTGTCTGTCATAGTTGACGTGTACCTATGATGAAAATTACAGGCCTCTCTCATCTTTTTAAGTGGGAGAACTTGCACAATTGGTGGCTGACTAAATACTTTTTTTCCCCACTGTACATACATATAAAAACATATACATACATATATACACATATCCTTTAAAAATATATATTTCCTTTTATTACTTTCCAACCCCACCACCCCTTCTCTAATTGGAGTAAACTAGTGAACAACAATGCTTAGGCCTCTACTTCCAGTTTATACATACTATACACATTTTATGGACACAGTCAAATTTACAATAATTCTATTTTCTTTGTTTTTACTCCTGAACTTCCTCTACCCTCAACCTCTCCGATCATTTTCATGATGTCCATCCGGTTTGCTACTATATGCCATATTTTTCTAACTGTGCTCTTTCACAAAGCTCTCAACCTATAACCTATATACTTATTATGGCCACAGTATGCTTTACATTAGTTATCTTGTTGTTATTAGTTGTTGTTAGTTGTTATTAGTCCCATTCGTCAGTTCCATTCAACACCTCCCATCTATCTCTTAACACCATCCATATTAGATTTATATTTGCCATATATTTTTCAACTGTACTGTGATGTTTCACAAAAGTTCTGAACCCTTCTATTCTCATTGTTTCTACAAATTGTAAATTGAAATAAACATTTTTGCTAATAGTATTATTATGTTATTGATCGATTGACTATGACTTTTCAGATCACCCAGTAGTGCTATCTGCAGGGTTAGCTCCAGGTAAATATTGCAATCCTTCAGCCATTCCTGGACCTGTGTCATAAAAAAACAAGCTACAAATGGACAGTACCAAAACAAATGATGTAATGATTCTGTCTCTTCGCAGTAAAATATGCAGAGTTGGGAAGATTGTATCCCCCATATAAATAATATTCTATTGGTAGCAAGAATTTTGTATAATAATTTTAATTGAAAAATTCTAAGTTTTGAATCCGGCGTCATTATGCCATGGAATCGGTACGTCAAAAATCTCCTCCCAACTATTTTGCAATCTATATGGGACGGCTGTCAATCCTTTGGTCCTTAAATGAAACTGGTATACTTTTTTATTTATCACAATATACTTTAACTAATTATGTTCTTTAATACAGGGCTGACAGACAAGTTCCTTACCTTTTCCCCCTTCCACTTTCCTCTTCCATTTTTGCGGTAATGCTGCAATTATTTGGTTGTAATTTTGGGTAGAGTAGACATTTCCATATGTTTTTGTTAGCTGCATGTGCGACATAACTTCACCACTATGATATCATTTACGAAGATTATAATTTTTTTTTTATTCTCCAAAAAATGTTTTTTTATTATCAATTTGTATATTTGAGTTCATCCACAATATTTGTTGCATTATTTGTTCTGTCGTTTCTGGAGGATTAAATTGAAATTGCAACCAACTTTCTATGGCTTGTTTTAGTAATGGTGATATTTGGGAGATTATTTCCTTTTCAAATATCTGAAAGTGAGAGGTTGTAATCTGAATTAAGGGAAAAAGGCCATTCTTGAACATGGGGTGAGACAATCTTACTAATTTGCTAGAGAACCAGTTCGGATTTAAATATAACTTTTGTATGACTGAAGCTTTTAGTGATAGTTCTAATGCTTTAATATTTAATAATTTCTGTCCGGCGAATTCATATGCATTACATAAACAGGCCCGTTTAATTTTGTCTAGCTTGCCATTCCAAATAAAATTGAATATTATTTTCTCATATAATTTAAAACACTGTTTGCTAGGCGTAGGCAAGACCATAAGCAAATAGGTAAACTGGGATAATACTAAAGAGTTCATCAGGGGGATTTTTCTACAAATAGACAGGTATATACCTTTTGTGAGAATGTGATTGGAAGGAGTCAACCGAGGATTAGTTCAACCGAGCTACACTCAACTCACAAATAACAATCACCCACAAGGACAAGGGGGGCAGAGGGAACACTTATACATATACTAATGAGGGGATATGAACCAGGTGTGTGTAATTGACAAGACAGGACAAATGGAATGATGAGATATGGAGCGGCAGTGGCTAGTAGGCCGGTGACGACGAACGCCAAAGCCTGACCAAACAAGGAGGGGAGGCAGCTTCGGAGGAAGTCGTGACAGTACCCCCCCTTGACGCGCAGCTCCAGCAGCGCGCCAACCCAGGCCTCGGGGACGGCCAGGAGGACACGGAGCAGGGTGAGCCGGATGGCGACGGTGTAAATCCCGCAACAAGGAGGGATCGAGGATATCCCTCACCGGGACCCAGCACCGTTCCTCCGGACCGTACCCCTCCCATTCCACGAGGTACTGAAGGCCCCCCACCCGACACCTCAAATCCAGGATGGAACGGATGGAGTACGCCGGGGCCCCCTCGATGTCCAGAGGAGGCGGAGGGAACTCCCGCACCTCAGACTCCTGGAGCAGACCAGCCACCACCGACCTGAGGAGAGACACATGAAACGAGGGGTTAATACGGTAATCGGGGGGAAGTAATAACCTATAGGTGACCTCGTTGATTCTCCTCAGGACTTTAAACGGTCTCACAAACCCGCGGGCTCAGCTTCCAGCAGGGCAGGCGGAGGGGCAGATTCCATTGGCCTTCTGACGATGCACGGCGCGTTGGAGGTGGACGTGGGCAGCGGAGCCTCGGTCTGGCTCTGGTGCCACGGTGCCAGAACCGGTTGGTGACCCAACACACATTGAAATGGCCCATGGCAAGAACACCGACCACTCCCCCGGCCGGTCCTGGCAGTAGGACCGCAGGAACCTACCCACATCCTGATTTACCCGTTCCACCTGCCCATTAGACTCGGGGTGGAACCCAGAGGTCAGGCTGACCGAGAACCCCAGACGTTCCATGAACGCCTTCCAGACCTTGGATGTGAACTGGGGACCTCGGTCAGACACTATATCCTCTGGTACCCCGTAGTGCCGGAAGACTTGTGTAAACAAGGCCTCCGCAGTTTGCAAGGCTGTGGGGAGACTGGGCAGAGGAAGGAGGCGGCAGGCCTTGGAAAAGCGGTTCACAACGACCAGGATGGTGGTGTTACCTTGGGAGAGGGGAAGATCAGTCAGGAAATCAACACTTAGATGAGACCATGGTCGTTGTGGAATTGGTAAAGGTTGTAACTTACCCGCAGGGAGGTGCCTAGGTGCCTTACTCTGGGCGCACACTGAGCAGGAGGAGACATACACCCTCACGTCCTTAGCCAAGGTAGGCCACCAGTACTTTCCGGTCAGGCAGCGCACTGTACGACCAATACCTGGGTGACCAGAGGAGGGTAACGTGTGTGCCAAGTAGATCAGACGATCACGGA
Source organism: Coregonus lavaretus (assembly GCF_964263955.1). NCBI lineage: Eukaryota > Metazoa > Chordata > Actinopteri > Salmoniformes > Salmonidae > Coregonus > Coregonus lavaretus. Next base: position 16,199,806 of record NC_140000.1, read on the forward strand.
TAAGAGCAGGCACGTACCGCAGCCCAGCTGGACACTGAGGTGGAGATGGATGTGTGCGCAATGCCTGCTCTATATCCGTGTCCATCGACCATACTACCGGCGTCACAATGCAGGAAGAGAGTATGGAGGTGTTGTCTCTGGGCCTCTCCTCTGTGTCATACAGCCCTCCCGAACACGCACCAGGTTGTACGCACTCCTGAGATCTAATTTGGAGAAGAATCACGCCCCATCCATTGACTCGATCACTATTGGAATGAGGGGGAGAGGATAACTAAACCTGATCGTCTCCTTGTTCAGTGGTCAATAATCAATGCAAGGGCACAGACCGCCGTCTTTCTTCTTCACAAAGAAGAAACTCGAGGAGGCGGGGTGAAGTGGAGGGATGTATATACTCCTGGCGGAGGGACTCGGTGACAAATGTTTCCATAGCCGCCGTTTCAGCCTGCGACAGGGGGTACACATGACTCCTGGGAGGTACAGCATCTACCCGGAGGTGAATCGCGCAATCCCCCACCCGATGAGGTGGTAACTTGGTAGCCTGGGTCTTTGAAAACGCGTGCACCAAATCTAGGTTTTCGGGGGGAATGCGCACGGTGGAGGTACTGTCTGGACTTTCCACCGTGGTTGCACCAACAGAAACACCTAGACACATACCCTCTCGCGACCACCCCGTGAGAACCCTCTGCGGCCATGAGAAGGTGGGGTTGTGGAGTGCTAACCAAGGGATACCTAATACCACAGGGAAAGCAGGGGACTCAATAATAAAAAAAACTGATCTGCTCACAATGAGTCTCCTGGGTAATCATGGTGACTGGTGCAGTAACTTCCTGAACAAACCCAGACCATAATGGTCGACTATCAAGTGCTCTGATGGGGAGTGGAATGGATAGGGGAACCAATGAAATACCTAGACGGCGTGAGAAATGCCCTGTCCATAAAGTTCCCAGCTGCGCCTGATCCGACTAGCGCATTACACTGGGGAACTACCATGTGATCGGGAAAGTAGATGGGTAGGGTACAGTGCGCAGCAGAGGGCTCTGAATGAGTCTGGGTGCTCGATACCTGGGGTGATGCGAGAGTGCCCTACCTGCCGCCTCCAGACCCAAAAGAGTGTTGACGGCTCCATGTAGTGTACTGTTGCTGTCGTCCTCCGCTCTCTCGGATGGCGGCTCAACCCAGCTCCATCAGCTCGGGATCTGAGGGAATATGGTGTCCCGGCAAGCTAGCTCCCGTTGGACGTCCTCCCGCAGATGGCACCGGAAATGGTCGATAAGGGCTCGCTCGTTCCACCTGGACCCCGCTGCCAGAGTCCGAAATTCCAAAGCTAAGTCCTGAGCGGTCCTCGTCCCCTGCCTCAGGTGGACCAGCCGCTCGCCCGCCTCTCGACCCTCGAGCGGGTGATCGAAGACCGCATGAAAGAGGTGAGCGAACTCCCCGTAGCTCCTCCTTCATTCCACACCGCGTTGGCCCACTCCAGAGCTTTCCCTGAGAGGCAGGAGACGAGGATGGACACCTTCTCCCGCTCCGATGGGGCAGGCCTGATGCTGGAGAAATAGAGCTCCAGTTGGAGGAGGAGTCCTTGGCAGAGCTCCACCGTCCCGTCGAACTCCCATGGTCGGGATATCTGGATCCCTCCGGGTGCTGGGGTGTGGGTGGCTGGATCCGGTTGGCCAGCTGGTCTCGACAGTTCGGGTCCTCTCCTCTCCAGGCATTGGACGACCTGAAGAACCGCTTCCCCCAAGCTGGCCAGCATCGTGGAATGCTCCTGAACCCGTGACATGACTCCAGGCATGCGCTCCTCTCCCAATGACTCCACATCAAATCAAATCAAATTTGATTTGCCACATGCGCCGAATACAAAAGGTGTAGACATTACCGTGAAATGCTTACTTACAGCCCTTAACCAACAATGCATTTATTTCTTAATAAAAAAGTTTAAAAGTGTTGAGAAAAAATGAGCAGAAGTCAAATAAAATAACAGTAGGGAGGCTATATACAGGGGGGTACCGGTGCAGAGTCAATGTGCGGTGCAGGTCTCTGACCTCCTCCCTATAGGCTGTCTCATCGTTGTCGGTGATCAGGCCTACCACTGTTGTGTCGTCGGAAAACTTAATGATGGTGTTGGAGTCGTGCCTGGCCATGCAGTCATGGGTGAACAGGGAGTACAGGAGGGGACTGAGCATGCACCCCTGAGGGGCCCCCGTGTTGAGGATCAGCGTGGGAGATATGTTGTTACCTACCCTTACCACCTAGGGGCGGCCAGTCAGGAAGTCCAGGATCCAGTTGCAGAGGGAGGTGTTTAGTCCCAGGATCCTTAGCTTAGTAGTGAGATAGTGAGTATGGGTACTCAATGAAGGTTGTCGGGTGAGGTCGTCGTGTAAGCTTGGCTTTATACATAGTTTGGGCTTTGTCGAGTAAAACTTAAACTATGTATTTAGATTGTAGTTAGGTATTGAAGGTAGTTATCGTGGGTTGCTGTATGTAATTATTGTAGGTTAGTATTGTATTCGGCTGAGCCCGGTGAAGCACGAAGCTAGCTAGCTAACCCACTACCTGGACTAGCTGGCGGGTAGCTACTGGCAACTATTAGCAACGGTATAGTTGTTTCACGCCTGAGAGTGCCTGTAATTACGCCAGCTGGCTGCCTACAATAATTACATACAATAATGCCTTCCATTCAGCTGTTTTCTAACCTCATTGTCTGAACCGTTAACGTTAGGTAGTAAGTGGCTACTGTGCTTGAAATTTAGCTAGCTTGTTGCTACCTGGATAGCTACTAGTAAACAATAGCTGGAACAACCTAGCGAACAGATGCAAACTGGCTGAGTCAATTCAGTGGCTAGTGTAGTGTATAAACAGTTTATGACTTTGCTGATGTTTGCAAATGGTGTGTTAGAGGAAGTTGACTCAGCTTGTGGAAGCATCTGGAAAGCATTACTATAGGGGCACCCTAAAACAGAGGAAGTCTGTTATGTGGCGTCCTGGGATTGGTTTATGGGGAAACTACCCATATCATGTTACAGATTATAAATACTATGGTTGGGACAAAGGACGAGGAGGAACAACATATTAGAGATTGGGTAAGTTGTTCTCCAGATGTCTGCAGGAGTCTGTAAATTGGCGCTGAAATCTTCGATGTAATAAACTATTATAATCGAGGACAGTGTCAGCGGATTTCTTGTCCTCACAGCATAATTAGCATCGTTATTTAGATACCACAGAATGGCGACGAGGAACTTTGGGACGTGTTGCGTCTCTCCAGCGTTCCATTCATGAGCTACGAAGTGACTCCCGCTCAAGACGCCGGCACATAAGGTGAGATTTCTCACAATTTTGTGCGCTGGTCGGTTCGTTTGCTTATGTGGGTGTGTGCACTGAGGAGATGTACCGTTTGAAAGGCTTATGTGTGCACTTTGCTGTTATTTGCTGTGGAAAACAACGCAAACAGGGGGGAGTGTCTATAGGAATTGATAACACTTGGCACAGGGATATTTGAAAAAGAATAGAAAGGCCAGGAACTAAGGAAAAATTTATCCTAATTAGGACGTTGTTGATCTATGGAAAGCCCTCAAACGAGGCTGCTATTCCAGTTTCAACTGTTCTGCCTGCGGTTATGGAACCCCTACCTGTCCCAGACCTGCTGTTTTCAACTCTTAATGATCGGCTATGAAAAGCCAACTGAGATTTATTCCTGATTATTATTTGACCATGCTTGTCACTTATGAACATTTTTGAACATCTTGGCATGGTTCTGTTATAATCTCCACCCGGCACAGCCAGAAGAGGACTGGCCACCCCTCATAGCCTGGTTCCTCTCTAGGTTTCTTCCTAGGTTTTGCCTTTCTAGGGAGTTTTTCCTAGCCACCGTGCTTCTACACCTGCATTACTAGCTGTTTGGGGTTTTAGGCTGGGTTTCTGTACAGCACTTCGAGATATTAGCTGATGTAAGAAGGGCTATATAAAATAAAATTGATTGATTGATTAGGATGGGCCGAAAATCCTGAAAACTCACTAGGTTGATTTTTGAGGTCAGTTCTGGGAATTGGGGTTTGTGGTAGATACATTCGGTTGCAAGTTACCCCTCGACTTATAGTTGACGAGGTATATGTTCGAAGTAACCTCTCATTGAATATCTGCAAACTCGAGGTAGCATAAATGTAGGAACAATGAAAAATAAGGAACGACGGTAGCATGCTTTAGAGGACCGTAGGAACGGATGTATTCCTCTTGAATTGTGTGTGTGTGTGGGGGAGAAAAAAATAAAATAAAATAAAGACGTCTCTGTTGTGTTTAAACTGTGTGTCGACTCATGTTAGGATAAGATTTATGTTACAGATATATACATAAATATGTTTTGGTTGAGAACAGGGGTTTTTGTTTTTTGTAAGGAAATATGTAAGTTAAGGTTAAAATCTTATGAGTCTCCGTTGGTGAGAACGTTAATAATTGTTAACTATATATGAGCCCCCTGGAAGGACGTTAAGGTTAAAATCTTATGAGTCTCTATAAAAAGAGAACGTTTAATAACTGTTAGAAGATTATGAGCCTACAGGGAGGAGTTTCAAGAGTGTATAGAGATGTTTTGTAATGGATAAGAAAATAACTATACATCTGCAGATTAGGATAAGTGAAGTTAAGAAACTTCAAAGTAGGATTTGTGTTCTATGTTTTGTGTTGGTTTGTGAGTTCTGTTAAGTGTTACTGTTTGTCTGTGTTGGGGAAATAACGGAGGGACAGCTGGTCTGTCTACTTTCTGTTGTTTAGCTTGGAGAGAGCTGCTTGGGAGCTCTTCTCACTCTGAAATCGCACTGGTGAATGAACTGCGCATGTGTGGGATTTTATGAGTTTAGAGTTACGTAGAGCAAATATGCCACTCCCCTGCCTGCACTGAGCTGCTGTGACATGCAGACAGAGAAGGAGGGGGAGACTTACACATGAATAAAGTATTCTATTTGTTAAATCGGCTGTTGCTTAATGATGAAACTATTTGATTGAGATCTATTGAATTTATAAATGAGAGATATGGTGATGGATTAAAAATAAAAATAATTAAATAAATAAATAAAATAAAATGTTATTGAGCTATTTATAATATTCCTGAGTTAAGCTGTTTGCTTATTTCTTAGCGCGAGTGTGAACATAAGTATGGCTAAAAGGGTATTGCATGGTTGAAATAACCCAGTGAGTGCATAAAATACTAAATTCTTGTCTGTTCCTTTGTTCTTCTGTGATATGAGAGACGAGAAGGAGGAGACAGAGAGAGAGAGGAGGTGCTGACCAGTGCGTCACGCGACAGTGTGGGCTGCAACGGATCCAGTCAAATTAAGGCCAGTACTGTTCTTTTTACAAAACTTACCTTCCCATACAGGATATGTTGTGTGCCTATCATATTTCATGTTGTGACAATTTGACAGGGACTTGGCAACAGACTGATCAATTGATGTAATTAAGAATTGCATATTGGAGTTTTTTGTGCATGAGTTGGTTTGATTAGAGTTGTGTTGGAAATCCAGCACTGACATTATTCTGTAAAATTAAGGTAATTGGGTGCTTATTAAGCAATTGGTTTGTGAGTGCTGTAGTGTTGCTGGATTAGAGGTCTTTCTTTTTTGGATTGCTCTGAAGTTGACTACTTTCCTTTACTTTTCCTGACCGGATGTGGTAAGATTGCCACTAATCAATAATTTGGTAAAATAAAATAAAATGAATAAATAAATACATGGATGAACAAATTAATTGATTAATTGGGGGGGGGGGGGGGGGGGGGGGGGGGGGGGGGGGGGGGGGGGGACCATAAGCTACATAGTCTAAAGTATTTTGGGTTTACAAATTAATTGGTTTAAAATAATAATAATAATAAAATAATTCACAATAAAGGAATATAAAAGAGTTGTTACAATGGGGAAAACGGACATCAAAACTATGAAAGTAATTACTCCTGTTGATGTAGTAGAAAATAGTAATCCTCTAGTTAATGGTATTGCAAGGTTATCTGGAAAATGGAATAAACGTTGGCCTGACATTGAACAACCATGGCCAGTGGAAGGGACTCTTAACCCTGACGTCATCAACATAATGAAAGTGCTTCTGTCAATTTATAAGGCAGATCAAAAGAAGGGAAAAAAGGGAACAACGTAAAGAAAAGAGACAAAGAGAGCTGGGTGTTCTTAAGCTGTTTGAAAATGAAGGACAAAAACTGATAAAAGATACCAACGATAAAAGAAACAGAGGTATAGAGAAAATGGCAAAAGATGTGAAGGTGACAGAAAAACTAATGGCAGAAGTCAATACACCTTTCTCACATACGGATTCAGCAAAAAGACCCCCACCTTATGAGAAAGAAGTAGAGTTTAAGGACATCTATCCTCAGCTTCCAATGATCATTCAGGAGGGTGATTATTGCATCAGAGATGAAGATGAACGAATAATAGAGAGAGGACAAGCAGAAACGACCATAAAGATGAATCCAAACTCCAAAAGTAAGAAGAAAACGAGATGTCTGGAAACTAAAGGTGGAGTGAGGTTCAGGAGGATGGAACTTGAAGATGATGATGATGATGATCTGAGTGATTCAGAAGAGATCATGGGTGGATATGACCCTGTGATCAGACGGAGGTTGGCCAGAGCGTAAAGAAGGGGTGATGGATGTTTGAAGGAGAAGAATACAAGATATTCAAGTTCTGATGAAAGTGAAGATGAAGACAGCGATAAAGATTTGGAGATTAAAGGTGCTTCATATTCAAGAGGATTTTATCCTACAATGATTAGCACAAAAGAAATAGAAAGAGATATAGACCGATGCGTATCATGCCTGGATAAGGCGAATAATGTAGAAGAAGTAAGAGAACTGGAAGAACAACTCAAGAAGCTGAAGATACAGAAGAAAAAACTGCTGAGAAAAGGATCCCAAGAATTGGAGAAGAAGTATACATTGAGGCCAAGGAAAGAGAGCACAAGTAAGAAGATGATGCCAGTGATAATTCGAGGACAGAACCTAGAGTATAAGCCTTTGCAGAATACCGATATGTCAGATATATTTGAGAAGCTGCCTACTCTTCAAGATGGAGCATATCCTTGGATTTCAAAATTGGAAGAAATTACGGTGGGAACACAGTCTGCCATAGGAGACATTAAGATACGTTTGGCTAATCTCCTTGGGATTCCAGATATGGAAGACATTTTTCAGAGAGCTGGACTTAATAGATATGTGGGGACTGCGGTGAATGACCCTGAATTGTTGGCTGCAAGTAGAAATCGGCTGTGGAGAGCACAGAAAGATATGTTTCCAACAAATGTGCATCCTGACAACATTCTGATTGACCCACTAGGACAACAAGAAAATCCGAGAGCCTATGTGTCAAGAGTTCATCAAGTGTGGAGAAATATTACCGGAAATGATCCAGATGTGAGTCAAATTGAGCAGTCCATTTTGAGAGCTAAACTGCAGATGGGACTGCCCTCACCAGTAAGGAGCAAACTGGCAGAGGTGGTTGGACTTGGAAGCATGACAAAAGGTGTCTATACAGATCATATAGCCCATCAAGTGGATCTGTACAGGAAAAAGGAACACAACCAGAAAGAACAGGACCAAGAAACTCTCAGAAAACTCAATCAAATACAACTGGTGGAGAATAAGAAGGAGAAGAAACAAGCTTTGGTTATGCAGAATCAGTGTGCACCAAATCAACAATCACTGCCACAGCTTCAACCGGACCAGTTCCAACCGCAATTGTACCAGCCACCAATAGCGGTACCAGTTGTTTCATATCCACAGCCAGTCTCTGGACAGACACAGAATTGGAGAGGAAGAGGACGAGAAGGCTTAGAAAGAGGAAGAGGAGGAAGATTTAAGCCATACTTCCAGCAATCTTCAGAAGTGTGTTACAATTGTGGACAGGTTGGTCACTTTGCCCATGAGTGTAATGGGCCAGGAGGAAACATCAGAGGGAATTTCAGAGGAAGATACAGGGGCCAGTCAAGATCATCTGGAGGACCGGTGAACCCTTATAGGGGCCCGGAGCAAGGATTCTAGGGGTGCCCAGAAGATCCGAAAGGGGGGTGTCAGCTGGTAGCATCAGGACCGGAAAAATATCCTACAATTGAGGTGAAAATAAACAACCGACCATTGGAAGTGATGGCGGATAGCGGAGCTGCTTTTACCTGTGTTTGGCCTGAAGATGCTATACATCTCCCTATGTCCAATCAACTAATTAGGACAATCGGATTTGAGGGAGTGAAACAGCTGATTCCTCTTACGGAACCAATTGAGCTCTGCTATAAAAATCAGAAAATTACAATACCCATACTGGTATCAGAACATACACCTATTGCATTGTTGGGAAGAGATGCATTGTGTAAGTTGAACTGTACAATAAAATGTACACCGGTAGAAGTGCCAAAGGAAAAGGTTTGCCAATTGTTGATGATGACAGAGATGGATTCTTCTACAGTATTCTGGATTGGAAATCTCAGTGAAGATTTTTTGAAGCAGGCTAAGATATGGGAGAAATGTATTGTGGCAAATATGCCAGATGAAGGCTTGCGGAATATCCATTTCATTGTACGCTCAAGTATTTCAAGAATGCTGCCCAATCGAACTCAGAGGAATGGTTGAGTCATCAACCAAAGAAAGTTCAACTCAGCTCATGTTGCATAATTTTAGGACCACAAGGAGCAGCTATGAAGATAAACACAGACGATTATCTGGATAAATAATTGGAGATTGAGAAGAGTGTGCCACATGTGACCTCGTTGGTTTCTGAAGGCTATGAGCTGAAGCAAATAGGAGAAAATATGACAGAAGCAGAGAAAGCTGTTTTCGTACTGATGAAAGAGAATTTGGGGATTTGGAGTGAAGATTTGGAATGAAGATCAGCGATTTCTCAAAATAATGATTTCGTCTCAAGGACAAGGAGAGCCACAAGCTGTACGGATGACACATGAATCTATTTGCAGTGTGAAAATGGATTCAGACCCTATGAAAGAGGAGATGTTGCAACAAGTTCCAGAATGTTTGTGGTCTCAACACAGTACCGATATTGGACTTGTGAAATCAGCCCAACCGGTGAAAGTTGAACTTCGACCAGGAGCCAGACCTCCTTGGAAGAATCAGTATCCATTGAAAGATGCTACTGGTCTTTGGAGAAACCATGAGGGGTTGATAGTAGCGCCTCTAGACCTATTAGGTCTGATGATTCAGGAAGCACATGGGTTAGCTAATGTTGCAAGGGGGGAGGTTAGGAGAAAGATCACAAAGGAGTATGGTTTTTGGGAACCATATTTGCTTGAACAGGTTGACTATGTCATAGGCAGGTGCACAATCTGTCTGAAAAATAATGTTTGCAGGGGTGTGACTGTTCTTCCTGGTTACATTCCTACACCAAGAGGTGCATAAGATGTCCAACCAAGTGAAAAGATGCTCAATCGGTTGTCAAGTTCTTGTGTAAAGAAGTCATAAGCAGGTGGGGATTGACAATCGGACATGACATGGCTCTTGACTATATTTTAGCAAAACAAGGTGGATTATGTTTGGCTATGAACTTGACGGGGGATGATTGTTATACTTTGATCCCCGATAGTTCCGATAATATCATTAGTGTTATAGATGCATTGAAAAATATAAGGGATGCGTTTGGTAGATCTGAAGGAGCTGGATGGTCAGCGAAGGCTTGGTTGCAAGATCAGTTAGGCCCAGTGGGAGCAGTGATAGTTCAGATTTTAGTAGCAGCTCTTATAGCGCTGTGTGTGATGTTTTGCTTTTGTACTTTGTTATTGACTTTTGCGAAGGCTATGATATTGAGATGGGTTGGAGTTGTGATGCCTGGAGAAAGCACTCAGATGCCGTTGTTAACTGTTTCTGATCTAGATGGAGATGAACAAGTGGGACTGGATGGAGTATTGATGGATAGATATGCATTTTGAATATCTGATCGTTTTTCACATGTTTTTACATATTATTGTGATATTTAATATTTTGTTATGAATCAAAGGGGGGAAATTGAATGTGATTCATTTTATATATCATTTTATATATCATTTTTATATTATTGTTGATATTGATGTTTTAATTTGCATGTGTTGTTTTTAATTTATTTTATTATTTTTTTTTTTGCAAAAGATACCGGTTGGTGTTTTCTTTTCTTCCAGAAGCATATGGGGGAATGTGTAGAGGGGATTCAAATACTCAAACATGGACAATATGAATGGACTGGAGGAAGTGGAACAAGGAAGGTGTGGAAATGGTCAGATTCCATCATCGACGTTTCATTGAAAGTCGACAGTGCTGAGGAGATGCAGTGTAGTGGACTACATTCCAGTGTCTGCAATGATATATAGACATATTTGCATGTGTAATACATAATTTGTGCCATATTCTTTCTGTATAAATTTTTGAAGAATGATGTTTTCTGTTGTTGGGTACATGTGGGGATCTCAGATGTTTTTGTTTATTGATGCTTAGGGATATTGGGTCTAGGCAGGGACAGAGAGAATCCACAGGAGGGTCCGATGGGTCGACCAGCCTGAATGTGGACATTTTTTGATTGTATTTTGTTTTCTGAGGCTTTCATGTGTATTCAATTGCATCATAGATTAAAATGCATTGATAAAGATTTATGAATTGATCTGGAGTACTTAGGTGGTCGCCTGGGGCAGAGGGGCCGTGAGAGAATTTTACTGTCTTGATTGATTGATGGATATTTGGAAAGAAAGCTGCCAGACAGGTTTTTCGCTCTCACACTCCATAAAGATTTGTTCATATTTCATAGAAATGTATTTACACTACATCGAAAAATGTCTTTACTCTCCATACATTTTGGTTTATTGCTAAAGTGGTCCTCTGTAGCTCAGCTGGTAGAGCACTGTGCTTGTAACGCCAAGGTAGTGGGTTCGATCCCCGGGACCACCCATACACAAAAATGTATGCACGCATGACTGTAAGTCGCTTTGGATAAAAGCGTCTGCTAAATGGCATATTATTATTATTATAAAGTTACTCAATAAGAGAAATTGTTATTTGTCATAATCCTATTCTTTTTGTTTTCGAGACTTAATTAGTCTCGAAGGGGGGAAATATGTAGTGTATAAACAGTTTATGACTTTGCTGATGTTTGCAAATGGTGTGTTAGAGGACGTTGACTCAGCTTGTGGAAGCATCTGGAAAGCATTACTATAGGGGCACCCTAAAACAGAGGAAGTCTGTTATGTGGCGTCCTGGGATTGGTTTATGGGGAAACCACCCATATCATGTTACAGATTATAAATACTATGGTTGGGACAAAGGACGAGGAGGAACAACATATTAGAGATTGGGTCAGTTGTTCTCCAGATGTCTGCAGGAGTCTGTAAATTGGTGCTGAAATCTTCGATGTAATAAACTATTATAATCGAGGACAGTGTCTGCGGATTTCTTGTCCTCACAGCATAATTAGCATCGTTATTTAGATACCACACTAGCTTTGCACTTGGCTAGCTAACAGTAGCTGCTAGGGGTAAGTTATAACCTACATTTGTGTTTTGTTTTTACATATTGGTAGCCAGAGTCGTTCAAGGAATTCGGGACATGGGTGACTAGTTAACGTTAGCTTGGCTCTCTCTGTGTGTTCGTGCCGTGAAAGGAGGAGTTTCTTCTTTGTCTGAAAGCAATGGCTAGCTAGTATGCTAACTATTCTAGCTAACTAACTGGCTGAATAAGTTGACAACGGACTCGCTCAAGCTGTCGGGACTAACCCACAACGTTAGACACGGACACGAATGATCTGCTTGGCGTGTTGACACACTGGTGGTTTGTTGTGGCTGAGTCCGGCATGCTAGCTGGCTGTGGCGTCTTATGACTTGGTGCCCTGGACGATTTTCATGGGAGAATACTGTACCAAGTTAGCTAGCTGAATAAACTAAGTTAGTATATTCCTAGAAAACATTGAACCGCTGTAGTTCACAACAATTATAGTTTCTGAGGTGGAAGTTGGGAGAGTTATATTTGGGTGTTGTGGTGAGGGAGGCCCCGCTCTCTCCTTTCCCAGATGTTTAGTTCATTTCATTTCGATCTCCTTTGCATCATTGTAGCCATGTTCTGCAGCCTGTCAACAATGCCTCTGTCTATCCCTGTTCTCTCCTCTCCGCACAGGCAATACAAACGCCTCACACCGCGTGGCTGCTGCCTCTCTAACCTGGTGGTCCCTGCACGCACCACCCACGTGGAGTTCCAGGTCTCAGGCAGCCTCTGGAACTGCCGTTCTGCTGCCAACAAGGCAGAGTTCATCTCAGCCTATGCTACCCTCCAGTCCCTCGACTTCTTGGCGCTGACGGAAACATGGATTACCACTGAAAACACTGCTACTCCTACTGCTCTCTCTTCGTCTGACCATGTGTTCTCGCATACCTCGAGAGCATCTGGTCAGCGGGGTGGTGGCACAGGAATCCTCATCTCTCCCAAGTGGACATTCTCCATTTTTCCCCTGACCCATCTGTCTATCTCCTAATTTGAATTCCATGCTGTCACAGTCACTAGCCCATTTAAGCTTAACATCCTTGCCCTCCAGGTTCCCTTGGAGAGTTCATCAATGAGCTTGACGCCTTGATAAGTTCCTTTCCTGAGGATGGCTCACCCCTCACAGTTCTGGGGGACTTCAACCTCCCTACGTCTACCTTTGACTCATTTCTCTCTGCCTCCTTCTTTCCACTCCTCTCCTCTTTTGACCTCACCCTCTCACCGTCCCCCCCTACTCACAAGGCAGGCAATACGCTTGACCTCATCTTTACTAGATGCTGTTCTTCTACTAATATCACTGCAACTCCCCTCCATGTCTCCGACCACTACTTTGTATCCTTTTCTCTCTCGCTCTCCTCCAACACTACTCACTCTGCCCCTACTCAGATGGTAATGCGCCGTCGCAACCTTCGCTCTCTCTCTCCCGCTACTCTCTCCTCTTCCATCCTATAATCTCTTCCCTCTGCTCAATCCTTCTCCCTCCAATCTCCTGATTCTGCCTCAACCCTCCTCTCCTCCCTTTCTGCATCCTTTGACTCTCTATGTCCCCTATCCTCTCGGCCGGCTCGGTCCTCCCCTCCAGCTCCGTGGCTTGATGACTCATTGCGAGCTCACAGAACAGGGCTCCGGGCAGCCAAGCGGAAATGGAGGAAAACTAGACTCCCTGCGGACCTGGCATCTTTTCACTCCCTCCTCTCTACATTTTCTTCCTCTGTTTCTGCTGCTAAGGCCACTTTCTACCACTTGCCTCTAGCCCTAGGAAGCTCTTTGCCACCTTCTCCTCCCTGCTGAATCCCCCCCCCCCCCCTCCTCCCTCTCTGTGGATGACTTCGTCAACCATTTTGAAAAGAAGGTTGACGACATCCGATCCTCGTTTGTTTAGTCAAATGACACTGCTGGTCCTGCTCACACTGCCCTACCCTATGCTTTGACTACTTTCTCCCCTCTCTCTCCAGATAAAATCTTGCGACTTGTGACGGCCGGCCGCCCAAACAACCTGCCCGCTTGACCCTATCCCCTCCTCTCTTCTCCAGACCATCTCCGGTGACCTTCTCCCTTACCTCACCTCGCTGATCAACTCATCCTTGATCGCTGGCTATGTCCCTTCCGTCTTCAAGAGAGCGAGAGTTGCACCCCTTCTCAAAAAACCAACACTCGATCCCTCTGATGTCAACAACTACAGACCAGTATCCCTTCTTTCTTTTCTCTCCAAAACTCTTGAGCATGCCGTCTTTAGCCAACTCTCTTGCTATCTCTCTCAGAATTACCTTCTTGATCCAAACCAGTCAGGTTTCAAGACTGGTCATTCAACTGAGACTGCTCTTCTCTGTGTCACGGAGGCTCTCCGCACTGCTAAAGCTAACTCTCTCTCCTCTGCTCTTGTCCTTCTAGACCTGTCTGCTGCCTTTGATACTGTGAACCATCAGATCCTCCTCTCCACCCTCTCTGAGCTGGGCATCTCCGGCGCGGCTCACTCTTGGATTGCGTCCTACCTGACCGGTCGCTCCTACCAAGTGGCATGGCGAGAAGCTGTCTCCGCACCACGTGCTCTCACCCCTGGTGTCCCCCAGGGCTCAGTTCTAGGCCCTCTCATATTCTCACTATACACCAAGTCACTTGGCTCTGTCATATCCTCACATTGCCTCTCCTATCATTGCTACGCAGACGACACACAAATAATCTTCTCCTTTCCCCCTTCTGATGACCAGGTGGCGAATCGCATCTCTGCATGTCTGGCAGACATATCAGTATGGATGACGGATCACCACCTCAAGCTGAACCTTGGCAATACGGAGCTGCTCTTCCTCCCGGGGAAGGACTGCCCGTTCCATTATCTCGCCATCACGGTTGACAACTCAGTTGTGTCCTCCTCCCAGAGTGCGAAGAGACTTGGCGTGACCCTGGACAACACCCTGTCGTTCTCCGCTAACATCAAGGTGGTGACCCGATCCTGTAGGTTCATGCTCTACAACATTCAGATAGTACGACCCTGCCTTACACAGGAAGCAGCACAGGTCCTAATCCAGGCACTTGTCATCTCCCGTCTGGATTACTGCAACTCACTGTTGGCTGGGCTCCCTGCCTGTGCCATTAAACCCCTACAACTCATCCAGAATGCCGCAGCCCGTCCGGTGTTCAACCTTCCCAAGTTCTCTCACGTCACCCCGCTCCTCTGCACACTCCACTGGCTTCCAGTTGAAGCTCGCATCTGCTACAAGACCATGGTGCTTGCCTACGGAGCTGTGAGGGGAACGGCACCTCCATACCTTCAGGCTCTGATCATTCCCTACACCCAAACGAGGGCATTGCGTTCATCCACCTCTGGCGTGCTGGCTCCCCTACCTCTGCGGAAGCACAGTTCCCGCTCAACCCAGTCAAAACTGTTCGCTGCTCTGGCACCCCAATGGTGGAACAAGCTCCCTCACGACGCCAGGACAGCGGAGTCACTCACCACCTTCCGGAGACATTTGAAACCCCACCTCTTTAAGGAATACCTGGGATAGGATAAAGTAATCCTTCAACCCCCCCTTACCCCCCCCCCCCCCCCCCCAAAAACAAAGCTCTGGATAAGAGCGTCTGCTAAATGATGTAAATGTATTGTAAATGTAAATGTAAATGTTAGTGATGAGCTTTGAGGGCACTATGGTTTTGAACTCTGAGCTGTAGTCAATGAATAGCATTCTCACGTAGGTGTTCCTCTTGTCCAGGTGGGAAAGGGCAGTGTGGAGTGCAATAGAGATTGCATCATCTGTGGATCTGTTGGGGCGGTATGCAAATTGGAGTGGGTCTAGGGTTTCTGGGATAATGGTGTTGATGTCAGCCATGACCAGCCTTTCAAAGCACTTCATGGCTACAGACGTCAGTGCTACGGGTCGGTAGGCATTTAGGCAGGTTATCTTAGTGTCCTTGGGCACGGGGACTATGGTGTTCTGCTTGAAACATGTTGGTATTACAGACTCAGTCAGAGACATGTTGAAAATGTCGGTGAAGACACTTGCCAGTTGGTCAGCACATGCTCGGAGTACACGTCCTGGTAATCCGTCTGGCCCTGCGGCCTTGTAAATGTTGACCTGCTTAAAAGTCTTACTCACATCGGCTACGGAGAGCGTGATCACATAGTCATCCAGAACAGCTGGTGCTCTCATGCATGCTTCAGTGTTGCTAGCCTCGAAGCGAGCATAGAAGTGGTTTAGCTCGTCTGGTAGGCTTGTGTCACTGGGCAGCTCGCGGCTGTGCTTCCCTTTGTAGTCTGTAATAGTTTCAAGCCCTGCCACATCCGACGAGCATCAGAGCCGGTGTAGTACGATTCAATCTTAGTCCTGTATTGACTCTTTGCCTGTTTGATGGTTCGTCGGAGGGCATAGCGGGATTTCTTATAAGCGTCCGGGTTAGAGTCCCGCTCCTTGAAAGCGGCAGCTCTATCCTTTAGCTCAGTGCGGATATTGCCTGTAATCCATGGCTTCTGGTTGGGGTATGTATGTATGGTCACTATGGGGACGACGTCATCGATGCACTTATTGATGAAGCCAGTGACTTATATGGTGTACTCCTCAATGCTATCTGAAGAATCCCGGAACATGTTCCAGTCTGTGCTAGCAAAACAGTCCTGTAGCTTAGCATCTGCGTCATCTGACCACTTTTTTATTAACAGAGTCACTGGTGCTTCCTGCTTTAGTAGCAGGAAGCAGGAATCAGGAGGATAGAGTTATTGTCAGATTTGTCAAATGGAGGGCGAGGGAGAGCTTTGTATGCATCTCTGTGTGTGGAGTAAAGGTGGTCTAGAGTTTTTTTTTCCTCTGGTTGCACATTTAACATGCTGGTAGAAATTAGGTAGAACGGATTTAAGTTTCCCTGCATTAAAGTCCCCGGCCACTAGGAGCGCTGCCTCTGAATGAGCGTTTTCCTGTTTAGTTATGGCCTTATACAGCTCATTGAGTGCAATCTTATTGCCAGCATTGGTTTGTGGTGGTAAATAGACAGCTATGAAAAATATAGATGAAAACTATCTTGGTAAATAATGTGGTCTACAGCTTATCATAAGGTACTCTACCTCAGGCGAGCAGAACCTCGAGACTTCCTTAGTATTTGATTTTGTGCACCAGCTGTTGTTTACAAATATACACAGACCGCCACCCCTTGTCTTACCGGAGTCAGCCGTTCTATCCTGCCGATGTAGCGTATAGCCCGCTAGCTGCATGTTGTCCATGTTTTCGTTCAGCCACGACTCGGTGAAACATAAGATATTACAGTTTTTAATGTCCCATTGGTAGGATAAGCGTAATCATAGGTCATCTAATTTATTTTCCAATGATTGAACATTGGCTAATAGGACTGATGGAAGAGGCAGTTTACTCGCTCGCCGTCGGATCCTTACGAGGCACCCCGACCTACGTCCACGATATCTCCGTCTCTTTCTCCTGCGAATGACAGGGATTTGGGCCTTGTCGGGTGTCTGTAGGATATCCTTCGTGGCCTCCTCGTTGAAGAAAAAATCTTCATCCAATACGAGGTGAGTAATCGCTGTCCTGATATCAATAAGCTCTTTTTGGTTATAAGAGACGATGGCAGAAACCTTATGTACAGAATAAATTACAAATAACGCGAAAAAACACACAACATAGTACAATTGGTTAGAGGGCTGTAAAATGGCAGCCATCTTCTCCGGCGCCACTAACAGTGTGGGTGGGTGATTCTGTGAGAATGTGATTGGAAGGAGTCAGGCGCAGGAGGGTAAATCACCGAATACAGAGTTTATTCCGTAGGACACAGTTACGCTGGATAGCGTCAACAAAATACAGGCACACAGGGAACAATATCCCCGGAAATACAAGGTACGGGTAGCTCAACCGAGCTACACTCAACTCACAAATAACAATCACCCACAAGGACAAGGGGGGCAGAGGGAACACTTATACATGTACTAATGAGGGGATATGAACCAGGTGTGTGTAATTGACAAGACAAGACAAATGGAATGATGAGATATGGAGCGGCAGTGGCTAGTAGGCCGGTGACGACGAACGCCGAAGCCTGCCCGAACAAGGAGGGGAGGCAGCTTCAGAGGAATTTGTGACACCTTACCATGGTAGCAAGTTTTTATCTATTCTTGCTAACTTTCTATTAAAATGTATTGGAGTGAGATCATTTATTTCATTTGGGATATGTATTCTGAGTATATCCACATCACCATCAGACCATTTTATTGGTAAACTACATGGTAATGTAAAAATTGCATTTTTTAGTGATCCAATACGTAATATAGTATTCATCATAATATGGTTGTAATCCAGAGATGTTAGAACATGTATCTAGATCCTCTATGAGGTTGTGGAGGGATTCAAGTTGTGAATGTAAAAGAGAACATGAATCATCAGCGTACAATGACACCTTGGTTTTTAAGCCCTGGATTTATAATCCCTTGATATTATTGTTGGATCTGATTTGAATAGCTAACATTTTGATGGCCATAATAAATAGATATGCCGATAGTGGTCAACCTTGTTTTACTCCTCTTGACAGTTTAACATTTTCGGAGAAATGGCAATTATTTAATATTTTACACCTAGGGTTACTGTACATGATTTTAACCCATTTTATAAGAGATTCTTCAAAATTGAAATGCTCCAGGCATTTATACATAAACTCCAGTCGTACTTTATCATATGCCTTTTCAAAGTCTGCTATGAATAGCAGGCCTGGTTCCCCAGATTTTTCATAGTGTTCTATTGTTTCCAGTACATGCCTTATATTATCTCCAATGTACAGTGGGGGAAAAAAGTATTTAGTCAGCTACCAATTGTGCAAGTTCTCCCACTTAAAAAGATGAGAGAGGCCTGTAATTTTCATCATAGGTACACGTCAACTATGACAGACAAATTGAGAAAAAAAAATCCAGAAAATCACATTGTAGGATTTTTAATGAATTTATTTGCAAATTATGTTGGAAAATAAGTATTTGGTCACCTACAAACAAGCAAGATTTCTGGCTCTCACAGACCTGTAACTTCTTCTTTAAGAGGCTCCTCTGTCCTCCACTCGTTACCTGTATTAATGGCACCTGTTTGAACTTGTTATCAGTATAAAAGACACCTGTCCACAACCTCAAACAGTCACACTCCAAACTCCACTATGGCCAAGACCAAAGAGCTGTCAAAGGACACCAGAAACAAAATTGTAGACCTGCACCAGGCTGGGAAGACTGAATCTGCAATAGGTAAGCAGCTTGGTTTGAAGAAATCAACTGTGGGAGCAATTATTAGGAAATGGAAGACATACAAGACCACTGATAATCTCCCTCGATCTGGGGCTTCACGCAAGATCTCACCCCGTGGGGTCAAAATGATCACAAGAATGGTGAGCAAAAATCCCAGAACCACACGGGGGGACCTAGTGAATAACCTGCAGAGAGCTGGGACCAAAGTAACAAAGCCTACCATCAGTAACACACTACGCCGCCAGGGACTCAAATCCTGCAATGACAGACGTGTCCCCCTGCTTAAGCCAGTACATGTCCAGGCCCGTCTGAAGTTTGCTAGAGTGCATTTGGATGATCCTGAAGAGGATTGGGAGAATGTCATATGGTCAGATGAAACCAAAATAGAACTTTTTGGTAAAAACTCAACTCGTCGTGTTTGGAGGACAAAGAATGCTGAGTTGCATCCATAGAACACCATACCTACTGTGAAGCATGTGGGTGGAAACATCATGCTTTGGGGCTGTTTTTCTGCAAAGGGACCAGGACGACTGATCCGTGTAAAGGAAAGAATGAATGGGGCCATGTATCGTGAGATTTTGAGTGAAAACCTCCTTCCATCAGCAAGGGCATTGAAGATGAAACGTGGCTGGGTCTTTCAGCATGACAATGATCCCAAACACACCGCCCGGGCAACGAAGGAGTGGCTTCGTAAGAAGCCTTTCAAGGTCCTGGAGTGGCCTAGCCAGTCTCCAGATCTCAACCCCATAGAAAATCTTTGGAGGGAGTTGAAAGTCTGTGTTGCCCAGCGACAGCCCCAAAACATCACTGCTCTAGAGGAGATCTGCATGGAGGAATGGGCCAAAATACCAGCAACAGTGTGTGAAAACCTTGTGAAGACTTACAGAAAACATTTGACCTGTGTCATTGCCAACAAAGGGTATATAACAAAGTATTGAGAAACTTTTGTTATTGACCAAATACTTATTTTCCACCATAATTTGCAAATAAATTCATTAAAATTCCTACAATGTGATTTTCTGGATTTTTTTTTCTCATTTTGTCTGTCATAGTTGACGTGTACCTATGATGTAAATTACAGGCCTCTCTCATCTGTATCGTCCATGTAATAAACCTGTCTGATTACAATGAATAATGTCCGACAATACCCTTTCAATTCTATGCGCTATACATTTTGCTAGAATTTTAGCATCACAACACTGAAGTGTAAGGGGCCTCCAATGTTTTAAATGGACTGGATCTTTATATTTCCCACTTGTATCCTGTTTCAGTAATAATTAAATCAGACCTTCTTCTTGAGTGTCTGATAATCTCCATTTACATAGGATGGTCCGACCGCATTGTCCCATATCAACACTTTTTAAACTTTTGGTGCCAATGAGAATGACATAAGAAAGAAGTGAAGATGACTAGCTTGATTGAGTCTCCGCCATGTATATCTCACTAGGCCAGGATATTTAAGCCTCCATACAGTTGAAGTCGGAGGTTTACATACACCTTAGCCAAATACATTTAAACTCAGTTTTTCACAATTCCTGACATTTAATCCTAGTACAAATTCCCTGTTTTAGGTCAGTTAGGATCACCACTTTATTTTAAGAATGTGAAATGTCAGAATAATGGTAGATAGAATGATTTATTTCAGATTTAATTTATTTCATCACATTCCCAGTGGGTCAAAGTTTACATACACTCAATTAGTATTTGGTAGCATTGCCTTTAAATTGCTTAACTTGGGTCAAACGTTTCAGGTAGCCTTCCACAAGCTTCCCACACTAAGTTGGGTGAATTTTGGCCCATTCATCCTGACAGATCTGGTGTAACTGAGTCAGGTTTGTAGGCCTCCTTGCTCGCACACGCTTTTTCAGTTCTGCCCACACATTTTCTATAGGATTGAGATCAGGGCTTTGTGATGGCCACTCCAATACCTTGATTTTGTTGTCCTTAAGCCATTTTGCCACAACTTTGGAAGTATGCTTGGGGTCATTGTCCATTTGGAAGACCCATTTGCGACCAAGCTTTAACTTCCTGACTGATGTCTTGAGATGTTGCTTCAATATATCCACATAATTTTCCTTCCTCATGATGCCATCTATTTTGTGAAGTGCACCAGTCCCTCATACAGCAAAGCACCCCCACAGCATGATGCTGCCGCCCCCGTGCTTCACGGTTGAGATGGTGTTCTTTGGCTTGCAAGCCTTCCCCTTTTTTCTCCAAACATAACGATGGTCATTATGGCCAAACAGTTCTATTTTTGTTTCATCAGACCAGAGGACATTTCTCCAAAAAGTACGATCTTTGTCCCCATGTGCAGTTGCAAACCGTAGTCTGGCTTTTTTATGGTGGTTTTGGAGCAGTGGCTTCTTCCTTGCTGAGCGACCTTTCAGGTTATGTCGATATAGGACTCGTTTTACTGTGGATATAGATACCTTTGTACCTGTTTCCTCCAGCATCTTCACAAGGTCATTTGCTGTTGTTCTGGGATTGATTTGCACTTTTCGCACCAAAGTACGTTCATGTACGTTCAGTGTTGACGAGGACAAGCCTGGAGATCACTCTGTCATGCTGATTGAGTTAGAATAACAGACTGGAAGCTTTAAAAGGAGGGTGGTGCTTGAAATCATTGTCCTTCCTCTGTTAACCATGGTTACCTGCAAGGAAACACGTGCCGTCATCATTGCTTTGCACAAAAAGGGCTTCACAGGCAAGGATATTGCTGCTAGTAAGATTGCACCTAAATCAACAATTTTTCTGATTATCAAGAACTTCAAGGAGAGA
The DNA here is from genome assembly GCF_964263955.1 of Coregonus lavaretus. Classification (NCBI taxonomy): domain Eukaryota; kingdom Metazoa; phylum Chordata; class Actinopteri; order Salmoniformes; family Salmonidae; genus Coregonus; species Coregonus lavaretus. The sequence goes on from NC_140000.1 coordinate 16,221,285, forward strand.
GGTTCAATTGTGGTGAAGAAGGCATCAGGGCGCCCAAGAAAGTCCAGCAAGCGCCAGGACCGTCTCCTGATTCAGCTGCGGGATCGGGGCACCACCAGTGTAGAGCTTGCTCAGGAATGGCAGCAGGCAGGTGTGAGTGCATCTGCACGTACAGTGAGGCGAAGACTTTTGGAGGATGGCCTGGTGTCAAGAAGGGCAGCAAAGAAGCCACTTCTCTCCAGGAAAAACCTCAGGGACAGACTGATATTCTGCAAAAGGTACAGGGATTGGACTGCTGAGGACTGGGGTAAAGTCATTTTCTCTGATGAATCCCCTTTCCGATTGTTTGGGGCATCTGGAAAACACCTTATCCGGAGAAGACAAGGTGAGCGCTACCATCAGTCCTGTGTCATGCCAACAGTAAAGCATCCTGAGACCATTCATGTGTGGGGTTGCTTCTCAGCCAAGGGAGTGGGCTCACTCACATTTTTGTCTAAGAACACAGCCATGAATAAAGAATGGTACCAACACATCCTCCGAGAGCAACTTCTCCCAACCATCCAAGAACAGTTTGGTGACGAACAATGCCTTTTCCAGCATGATGGAGCACCTTGCCAAAAGGCAAAAGTGATAACTAAGTGGCTTGGGGAACAAAACATCGAAATGTTGGGTCCATGGCCAGGAAACTCCCCAGACCTTAATCCCTGTGACACTCTGGCTCTAGGACTTGTATATGTGAGCCAGGGTGTATCTCATTTGGTGGTGTTGGGGATGGGTGAGTTTCATTTTGTTTGTATTTAGTGGTGATTGGTTAATGACTCCCAATCGGAGGTAACGAGTGTCAGCTGTCGGCTCGTTATCTCTGATTGGGAGCCATATATATTCTGTGTGTTTTCACCTTTGTTTTGTGGGTTATTGTTTCTGTGTTTCTGTTAGTCTGTATCAGTATTTTGAACTTCACGTATCGTCATTTGTTGTTTTCTTCGTGGTTGCTTTATTAATAAAGTCATCATGTTCACTCCACGCGCTGCGTATTGGTCCGCTCCTTCAGACGATCGTGACAGAATAACCCACCATAAAAGGACCAAGCAGCGTAACAAGCGGCAACAGGACCTACCTACACAGGAGTTATGGACGCCTCCTAAGGATTTTTGGACATGGGAGGAGATTCGGGCTGGAAAGGGTCCTTGGGCACAACCGGAGGAATATCACCGCCCTCGTGAAGAGCTGGAGGCAGCCAAAGCCGAGAGGAGGTGGTACGAGGAGGCAGCGCGAAGGCGAGGCTGGAAGCCCGTGGAAGAGAGGCAACCCCAAGAAATTTTTGGGGGGGGGCACATGGCTTGGGCGACGGAGCAGCAGGAGGCTGCCACAGGGAGAAAAGGAGAGAAGGCTAACGGAGTACGGGAGTCATTGGCGAGTAGAAGGAGGGAAGTTGTTGTGGCACGGCATGAGAGACTGAAGTGTGTTACCAGTCCGGTCCGGCCCGTTCCTGATCCCCAGTTAAGGCCAGTGGTGTGTGTTCCCGGTACGGACCGGCCTGTTCCTACTCCACGCACCAGGTCCACGATGTGCGTCGCCAGCCCGGCCCGGCCTGTTCCTGCTCCACGCACGAAGCCTACGGGGTGCGTCGCCAGCCGGCCAGAGTCTGCCGTCTGCCCAACGGCGCCTGAACTGGCCGTCTGCCCAACGGCGCCTGAACTGGCCGTCTGCCCAACGGCGCCTGAACTGGCCGTCTGCCCAACGGCGCTGGAACTGCCCGTCTGCCCTATGGCGTCTGAACTGCCCGTCTGCCAAGCGCTGCATAAGCCGCCCGTCTGTACTGAGCCTGCAAAGCCGCCCGTCTGCCATGAGCCTTCAGAGCCGTCCGCCAGATCGGAGCCGCTAGAGCCTTCCGCCAGACAGGAGCCGCTAGAGCCTTCCGCCAGACAGAATCATACACTTGCTATGGAATCAGCAGGAGCCGACGCAGCCCATACTAGACTGGAAGCTCAGGTTCGGGACCAGAAAGAGCAGCTCCTGCAGATGGGAGCCGCCCTGCTGGAGGTGATGACTGCAATCCGAGGCTGGGGTCCGCCTCCACCGCCAGCCGCCCAGCCAGCACCATCAGCCAGCCATGAGCAGCCAGATCCGTCAGCCAGCCATGAGCAGCCAAATCCGTCAGCCGGCCATGAGCAGCCAGATCCGTCAGCCAGCCATGAGCAGCCAGATCCGTCAGCCAGCCATGAGCAGCCAGACCCGTCAGCCAGCCATGAGCAGCCAGATCCGTCAGCCAGCCATGAGCAGCCAGATCCGTCAGCCAGCCATGAGCAGCCAGATCCGTCAGCCAGCCATGAGCAGCCAGATCCGTCAGCCAGCCATGAGCAGCCAGATCCGTCAGCCAGCCATGAGCAGCCAGATCCGTCAGCCAGCCATGAGCAGCCAGATCCGTCAGCCAGCCATGAGCAGCCAGACCCGTCAGCCAGCCATGAGCAGCCAGACCCGTCAGCCAGCCATGAGCAGCCAGATCCGTCAGCCAGCCATGAGCAGCCAGATCCGTCAGCCAGCCATGAGCAGCCAGATCCGTCAGCCAGCCATGAGCAGCCAGATCCGTCAGCCAGCCAGGATCCGCCAGAGCCGTCCAGCCAGGATCCGCCAGAGTCGTCCAGCCAGGATCCGCCAGAGCCGTCTAGCCAGGATCCACCAGAGCCGTCCAGCCAGGATCCGCCAGAGCCGTCCAGCCAGGATCCGCCAGAGCCGTCCAGCCAGGATCCGCCAGAGCCGTCCAGCCAGGATCCGCCAGAGCCGTCCAGCCTGGATCCGCCAGAGCCGTCCCGCCGGGATCCGCCAGAGCCGTCCCGCCGGGATCCGCCAGAGCCGTCCAGCCTGGATCCGCCAGAGCCGTCCCGCCAGGATCCGCCAGAGCCGTCCCGCCAGGATCCGCCAGAGCCGTCCCGCCAGGATCCGCGAGAGCCAGCCAGCCAGGATCCGCCATCTAGTCAGGTGCTGCCCCTTAGCCCGGTGCTGCCCCTTAGTCCGGTGCTGCCCCTTAGCCCGGTGCGGCCCCTTAGTCCGGTGCTGCCCCTTAGCCCGGTGCTGCCCCTTGTTCCGGTGCTGCCCCTTATCCCGGTGCTGCCCCTTATCCCGGTGCTGCCCCTTAGGCCGATGCTGCCCCTTAGTCCGGTGTTGCCCCTTAGTCCAGGTGGGGTTAGTTGGAGGGTGGTCATTGGGAGGAGGCTACCGAAGCAGGTTGTGACTGTGGTGGGGTGGGGATCACGACCGGGGCCAGAACCGCCACCATGGACAGACGCCCACCCAGACCCTCCCCTAGTCCTGATGTTGGTGCGCCCGGAGTTCGCACCTTTAGGGGGGGGTACTGTGACACTCTGGCTCTAGGACTTGTATATGTGAGCCAGGGTGTATCTCATTTGGTGGTGTTGGGGATGGGTGAGTTTCATTTTGTTTGTATTTAGTGGTGATTGGTTAATGACTCCCAATCGGAGGTAACGAGTGTCAGCTGTCGGCTCGTTATCTCTGATTGGGAGCCATATATATTCTGTGTGTTTTCACCTTTGTTTTGTGGGTTATTGTTTCTGTGTTTCTGTTAGTCTGTATCAGTATTTTGAACTTCACGTATCGTCATTTGTTGTTTTCTTCGTGGTTGCTTTATTAATAAAGTCATCATGTTCACTCCACGCGCTGCGTATTGGTCCGCTCCTTCAGACGATCGTGACAATCCCATTGAGAACTTGTGGTCGATCCTCAAGAGGCGGGTGTACAAACAAAAACCCACAAATTCTGACAAACTCCAAGCATTGATTATTCAAGAATGGGCTGCCATCAGTCAGGATGTCAGTTAATTGACAGCATGCCAGGGCAGATTGCAGAGGTCTTGAAAAAGAAAGGTCAACACTGCAAACATTGATTCTTTGCACAAACTTAATGTAATTGTCAATAAAAGCCTTTGACACTTATGGAATGCTTGTAATTATACTTCAGTATACCATAGACAAAAATATATAAAAACACTGAAGCAGCAAACTTTGTGAAGACCAATACTTGTGTCATTCTCAAAACTTTTGACCACGACTGTACGTTAACAAAGTGATGATGTTCATGAGATACAGCTGAACCCAGTGCCATATAAAATAATAATAATATTCAAGCCACAAGCGGCCTCCCGAGTGGCACAGCAGTCTAAGGCACTGCATCGCAGTGCTAGAGACGTCACTACAGACCCGGGTTCGATCCAAGGCTTTGTCGCAGCCAGCCGTTACTGGGAGACCCAGTGTCGTTAGGGGAGGGTTTGGTTGGCCGAGATGTCATTGTGCTCTAGTGACTCCTTGTGGTGAGCCAGGTGCATGCGCGCTGACTTCAGTTGCCAGTTGTATGGTGTTTCCTCTGACACATTGGTGGGGCTGGCTTCCAGGTTAAGCGAGCAGTGTGTCAAGAAGCAGCGCAGCTTGGCAGGGTCATGTTTCGCAGAATGCATGGCTGTCTACCGAGTCCGTACGGGAGTTGCAGCAATGGGACAGGACTGTAACTATCAATTGGGGGAGAAAAATACTTTTTATACATGCTTATGGTGTTACAGCGATTAAAACATTCTGTTGCTCTTTATCACACAGTCACAGCACAGTCTGGCCCATAGCACAGCACAGAGCCCAGAGCCCGGCTGAAAATCCATCTCTTCTTATTAGTGTTCCAATACATCTGCCTCTCTCTGTCCCACCACACAGGGGACTGAAGGAGACAAAATAACCAGCCAAAAGCAAGAGAGAGCTGAATTGATTAGCAGGGTTGTTTATGAGATTTTCTTTAAGCGCCTGGATTTTGAAGATTGGATTTGTGTCCGATAAGCAGAATGTAGCTGGCAGTAATGTGTCAGGCTTTCTTTTTAAAGCAACTCGCTGGTATTGACCGGAGCGAAACACTTCACCCTCAGCGTTTGTCCTCTGTGTAATTTCCCCACCACTTTGTCAACGTAATCCTCCCCTTTTATAGACCTTCCCCTCACACACGTGAACGTACGCACACATGCAAACACACACAGACACATATGCAAACACATACGCAGCACACATACAAACACACACGCAGACACACACGCAACACACATGCAAACACACACGCAGACACACACGCAGACACACACACAGACACATACGCAGACACATATGCAGATACACACGCAGACACACACACAGACACAGACGCAGACACACACGCAGACACACACAGACACACACGCAGCACACACGCAGACACACACGCAGACACATAAGCAGACACACACGCAGACACACACGCAGACACACACACAGACACAGACGCAGACACACACGCAGACACATAAGCAGACACACACGCAGACACATAAGCAGACACACACGCAGACACATAAGCAGACACACACGCAGACACACACGCAGACACACACACAGACACAGACGCAGACACACACGCAGACACATAAGCAGACACACACGCAGACACATAAGCAGACACACACGCAGACACATAAGCAGACACACACGCAGACACACACGCAGACACACACGCAGACACAGACGCAGACACACACGCAGACACACACACGCACGCACACACACAACTCCCTCCTCACAGGATCAGCTGTCTATTATTCTTCGATGTAGACACTCAACACCTATCGATCAGAACTGTGGCCATCACAAAGCCCTGACCTCACGGCTCAGACGCCTCTCCTCACCTCTAATGAAAATAAATACAACACGTTAGATATACCCATATTTAATGTCTATGGCAACAATTTGCCACTTAACACACTAATAGAGTTAGGAGGAAAACGTATCTTTGCCAACTACAAATGGTTATATTTTCCACCAGTAGAAGTGAGGGTGAATACAGACCATCTGTTGTGTGGGAGGTGTGGTGAGGTTAAGACCACTGTTCTAAATCAGAACACTGTGGAATGACGGAACACCACGCCACACAGCTACTTTACTGACTGACTGTCTGCTAGACCTCCATCACACCAGAATAGGAAAGATCTCATCACATAATGTCAGACGGAGGTGTCTGTAATTTTATTTTTACTTAAGTTGAATCATTTAAAATATGTTTTTGGGGGAATATTTGAGTGTTTTTTTTCTTCCTGTTGATTAATGTAGAAAGTAATTTGTTTCGTCTCGAAAGTTTGTTCTGCTTAAAATATACAGTATGTGTTATCGTGGGAGGCACTGTGTGGTGAAGGTCAGAGTGCGTAAGAGACTCACTATTCCAGGAATGCAAGGGAGGGAAAACCGTGACAACACATCACATGTCCCTCATTTGTGACTACGTGAGGATATCATGCAGTGAGAGGAGTTGGATAATTGTTATCAGGGGAGAGATGAGAGTTTTATTGGTTTGGCCACAGGCTTCACACACACACACACACACACACACACACACACACACACACACACACACACACCCACAGAGCCGATCAGGCGGAGGATGCCATGGTTCCCTATTGATCCCGCTGTAAACACACACCATGATCACAAGCAGGGGCAGACGTTTCACAATAAATGCATCGTACACCAATCTGTAATACCCTGTGTGTTTACGAAACACATTATTACAGTTAACAATATCATATAAGTAGCACATACACATTCAAAACCTAAGATCTGTAAAATGTATTTCATTTTTTTCAGTTTGTCATGACTAGACAAACACAGTGGAGGCTGTTTTTAAAGGCTGATAAAAGGGTGTTACACATCCTGGCGAAGGGAAGGGAAGTGCAGTGGTGTTGCACCAAATCAAATCTCCTTCAATAGACCAAAGCCAACAGAGAACTAATGTGTGTCTCTCTGTTTAATGGACAGCAGAACTAACAGTTGGAGGAATCCTGGACGGTGTTCAGGGCACAAACGCTTAGTCTGCTGGACATCCTCAATTATTCAAGTAAAGTCTTGATTGAATAACAGTGAGTTCCTTTCAATAGACACATTTCTTCAAAAGACAACCCCAAATCAATAGGGAGAGAACCTTTTCACCAATGTGTTTATTGGTCTACACACACACACAGATGCGCACACACACACATGCACGCATGCACACACACAACCCATTATTCTGAAACCTTTGCCTCTTAGCACGGTGCACCTCCATTACAGTTTTTTACGATTGCTTACACACTAAAATTAAACTTTTCCCACAATTAGCAAAACCTTACACTCAAGGAGCAAAACACAAGGCTAGATTTGCACAACTGTAAACACATTGTCAGCTTCACACTATTTGCAAAACATTACACACAGTGATTTGCAAAACACTAAACACACTTGTATACATCAGACACAGAAATATATCATGATGTCACTTCCTTGTAATTCCAAAGCACTGACTGTCAAATTACCACACCTATGAGCCAATCTGTTAAACACAGCCATCAGGTGCACAAACACATGATTGCTAAATTGTAGACACACCAATCAGGTTTAAGCACTATAAAAATGTAGCAGGTAGGTTCACCTGCCTTCAACCAAAATGGAAGGAGTCAGAAGAAGAGTGAGGGTGAGAGGAGGAGTACACAGAGGAGGAGAAGGAGGTAAAGGAAGAGGCAGAGGCCGAGCCAGAGCCAGAGGAAGACCTGAAGCAGGAGGAGAACGTGCACAAAGAAGAAGAGGACCAAACTTATCAAATGACATTCGTGCAACACTAGTGGACCATGTTGTGAACCACGGATTGACGCTGAGGGAGGCTGGACTGAGAGTTCAGCCAAATCTTAGCAGATATACAGTGTCATCTGTCATAAGGACTTTTCGACAGGAAAACAGGTAAAAGAAGATCTGTCTACAGTTACAGTAATCAGCCCCTTATTGTATGCACCATATCAGCACTTGTGATACCCCTTCCTGTGACATTGTACAGTAAGTTATATGTATTATTCTCTACATAGGATTGAGGGTCGGGAACGACAAGGAGGAAGGGAGCCCATATTCACGCAAGAACAAGAGAGAGAGATAATAAACATGGTTTTGGCCAATAATGCTATCAGGCTCAGAGAACTACTAGCCAACATTATCGGTGACCATGCCATTTTCAATAATGTCCATCAGGTCTCTCAGTCAACACTGGCACGCATCCTGAAAAGACATCAGGTTCAAATGAAACAACTTTATCGAGTGCCTTTTGAGCGGAATTCAGAGAGGGTCAAAAGGCTGCGGCATGAGTATGTGGAGGTTTGTATTGTTCACTTTAGCACTGTGATGTTGCATACTACACACATGACTTTTTTACATTGACTGTATACTAGATCTATCCTGAACTACACAATCTTGTCTTTCACTGTATTTCAGAGAGTTTTGCAGATGGATGCTGAGGAAATCCTGCATGAATTCATATATATTGACGAGGCAGGGTTCAACCTCACAAAAGCAAGAAGGAGAGGCAGAAATATAATTGGCCACAGGGCTATAATCAATGTCCCAGAGCAACGTGGGGGTAACATCACCCTTTGCGCTGCCATTTCACAGCATGGGGTTCTCCTCCGTCATGCCAAAATGGGCCCTTACAACACACCTCACATTCTCGCATTTTTGGACCGATTGCACCACATCGTCACAGCAGGTAATGAAATGCACCAGATGCAATACACTGTCATCTGGGACAATGTGTCATTCCACCGCTCTGCTTTGGTCCAGAACTGGTTTCAACACCATCCACAGTTGACAGTACTATACCTTCCACCATACTCTCCGTTTCTAAACCCTATCGAAGAGTTTTTCTCTGCATGGCGGTGGAAGGTTTACGATCTCCAGCCCCAGGCTCAGGTACCCCTCATTCAGGCCATGGAGGACGCCTGTGACCAAGTCGACGCCGCAGCTGTGCAAGGATAGATTCGACATTCAAGACGGTTCTTCCCGCGTTGTCTTGCTAATGAGGATATTGCTTGTGATGTTGATGAAATTCTCTGGCCAGATCCAGCTAGGCGAAGAGATAATGTACAGTATGTTTACTGTAGTATTTTCTGTACAATATTGTCCGTTTTTTTCAGATAATTTTTTATGTTTGTTGTTGTTGTTATTTACTGTAATTGTAACCTGTACTGGATACAGTATTTTACGTTTGTCTGTTGTTTGCTGAGCTAACAGTGTTATGCACACTACTGTAGTAGCATGAAAACTGGGACATGTTTTGTTGTGATTCTCCATGTTGACATGTTGACTGATTTGGGTATATGGAGAGAAATAAATGATATTTTCCTCAGTCTGCAGCATTGGTCTTGTTTAGTGTTTGTATAGTTGCACTTTCTCTGTGTACTTCATTTACAGTACTCTAATCACTGAGAATTAGACTTGCTAAAAGTGTTTTAGGTTAGCAACAGCAGTGTGTAACTGGTTCAAAAAGATTGAAGTCATATGAAATGTGTGTGTTTCATATGGTAACAAAATATTGTTTTTATGAAGTCGTGTATAGTTTTGACAAAAGTGTTCAATGATCTGAAGTGTTGTGCTACTTTGGTGTAGGGTTGTGCTAATTGTGTGTAGTGTTTTGACAAACCGGGCCCTGTTTTCAAAATTGTGCTTAAACAATTGAAAAAAACTGCAAGACTAATGATAGCCGGACCAGCTATCATCTGTAACCTCCACAACCCAGTGCCTGCAATTAAGATTTATGACACCCTACAGGAGTTAATAAGCATTAAATATCTAAAGTGTGTGTGACTGGAATGTATCATCCGTCAGCTGAGGCCATTACCATCCGAATAGGACTGCTGCATTCTTCAGAATGTGCCCAATGTCATTTGACTTGTTGCTCCATCTTAAATAAATATTAATGGTTAATTAACACAGCCTCTGGTGATTAATGCACATTTGCCTTAGGTTAATGCTGCTTCCTCTGAGATCAAATAACACACAGGGAGCACCATGAGCTTACACGTCCACTGTGACTGGATCATATGAGGACTTCAGTCTGGTGAGTTTGACCTCAGAACCGTTATACACATAATGTAGCAAGCAGACATGCTAGGATCTACTAACTAGACTATTCTACATTTTATTACTCTGAACTTTTTCGAGTTTGTTTCGGGTTAGATCTATATTGATCCCACTTCAGAAATTATATGTGGAGCATCTATGTAGGCCTTGATCGTTTCAAGGGAGACTCCTTTATCCTTTGCTTGCTAAGTGGTTATGCCTTGGAAACATCTTATTTCCAGTAACGTCAAACAAGACCATGAAGCCTCTCAAGAAAATCTGCCAAAAGCTTTCGATGCTAAAAAGCTCATTTTAGGGAGAATATTGTCAATATTGAGTAAGTACAGAATGTTCAGATGTATCCACGAGAAAGAGCGCCTTGTGTCACACAAAAACGCTGGCTTCTCGGACAGGAAATTATATTCTGCAGGAAATGATAGACTCTTGGAAGAAGCAAGATGAAAGGGTGGCTCAACTGAGACGCTCTCCGCTCCTCTTTGTATTACAACCCAACATCTTTATAAGCAATAAAGGATCACCTGGATAGCCCATCCTGTATATGTAGTGCCTTCAGAAAGTATTCATACCCCTTGACTTATTCCACATTTTGTTGTGTTACAGCCTGTATTCAAAATGGATTAAATATATATTTTTCTGGTTACAGCATGATTCCATATGTGTTATTTCATAGTTTTGATGTCTTCACTATTATTCTACAATGTAGAAAATAGTAAAAATAAAGTAAAACCCTGGAATGAGTAAGTGTGTCCAAACTTTTGACTGGTACTGTAAGTATTCACATCCCTGAGTCAATCATTGTTAGAATCACCTTTGGCAGCGATTACAGCTGTGAGTCTTTCTGTGTCTCTTACAATATTTGCACATTATTCTTCAAAAAATTCTTCAAGCTCTGTCATGTTGGTTGTTGATCATTGCTAGACAGCCATTTTCAAGTCTTGCCATGGATTTTCACTCCGATTTAAGTCAAAACTGTAACTAGGCCACTCAGGAACAACAGTGTATTTGGCCTTGTCTTTTAGGTTATTGTCCTGCTGAAAGGGGAATTTGTCTCCCTGTGTCTATTGGAAAGCAGACTGAACCAGGTTTTCCTCTAGGATTTTGCCTGTGCTTAGCTCTATTCCATTTATTTTTATCAACAAAAAAAAACTCCCTAGTCCTTGCCGATGACAATCATACCCATAACATGATGCAGCCACCACCATGCGTGAAAATATGAAGAGTGGTACTCAGTGATGTGTTGTATTGGATTTGCCCCAAACATAACACTTTGTATTCAGGACATAAAGTTCATTCCTTTGCCACATTTTTTGCAGTTTTACTTTAGCGGCTTATTGCAAACTGGATGCATGATTTGGAATATTTGTATTCTGTACAGGCTTCCTTCTTTTCACTCTTTCATTTAGGTTAGTATTGTGGAGTAACTGCAATGTTGTTGATCCATCCTCAGTTTTCTCCTATCACAGCCATTAAACTCTGTAACTGTTTTAAAGTCACTGTTGCCTCATTGTGAAATGCCTGAGCAGTTTCCTTCCTCTCCGGCAACTGAGTTAGGAAGGATGCCTTTCTCTTTGTAGGGACTGGGTGTATTGAGACACCATCCAAAGTGTAATTAATAACTTCACAATGTTCAAAGGGATATTCAATGTCTGTGTGGGGTACAGAGATGAGGTAATCATTCAAAAATCATGTTAAACACTATTATTGCACACAGAGTGAGTCCATTCAACTCATTTTGTGACCTTTTTAAGCAAATTATTTACTCCTGAACTTATTTAGGGTTGCCGTATCAAATGGGTTGAATACTTATTCACTCAAGACATTCAGCTTTCATTTTTAATAAATGTGTAAACATTTATAAAAAACATAATTCCCCTTTGACATTATGGGGTATTGTGTGTTGGCCAGTGACACAATATCTCAGTTTAATCAATTTTTAGTTTAGGTCAAGGGGCGTGAATACTTTCTGAAGGCACTGTATATATTAGCCTTTCATAACTAGAGTGACTAGTGATTACTGTGATGTTTCAGTCCCTGCTTGACTCCACTAGAGAGGGATGGTAATCAAATGTCCTGATGTATTTATGGAGAGAGAGAGACCCTGTGTCATGCGACGTGTATGCGGTTAGCGAAGTCAAATGCAGGACACAGAGCGGCTGGCAACGTTCTTTACTGAACACAGTAAAATAAACGTACAAAACAACAAACCTCCAAAACAGGGAGGAAAACACAAAGACCCGTACATACAAGAAACTGCCGGAATGACAAACGAACAATCACACACAAAATAACCAAATGAGACACAGGGGTTAATATAGGGAATACAATCCAACATAATGGGAAACAGGTGTAAACAATAAAGACCAAACAAGACAAACACCGAAACATCGATCGGCAGCAGCTAGTACTCCGGGGACGACGAACGCCGAAGCCTGCCCGGGCAAGGAGGAGGAGCAGCCTCGGCTGAATCCGTGACACCCTGTTAGGTCGACTCACATTGGCCAGATAGAGATGGCAGTGTGACGAGAAGCGAATGCATACAGAATAGAACTGCCCTGGCTCTGCTTCTTAGTAATTAAGAACAAGTGAACGATGCGTCATCGGGTTCCTCTGGTCTGGTCGGTCGGAGGCCCAGTGAGTCACACACACACGCATGCACACACACACACACACACACACACACACACACACACACACACACACACACACACACACACACACACACACACACACATACATACACACACACACACAAACCGTCCATTCACCACGACTCCTCTCAGCTTATTAGCATGAAAGCTTTTCTGGCATTGTGCTACTCTCAGGAGCGATCAGCCGCAGAAGCCTCCATTTGTAGCATTAGTAGAAGCAGCATTACCTCGTACTGTACTCTGGTGAGTGTAGGTAGATGTCATTATTGTGACGAGTTGTACTTTATGGTGTTAAACCCCTTTGCTTTTTATACAGAAGCACTTATATTCCAAGTGTGTTGGCCTCCGTAAAAGGCAGACTTAAAAATATATGTTTGTATGAACTGTATAAACACAATAATGTCAACCTTATTTATGAAAGTTAGATAAATAATAGCTGCTCTGAGATATTCTTTGGTCTGGTTGCACAAATAGGTTCAGAGGCCACCAAAGTCATTACATTTCCTGTACTTTCCTCCGTGAAGGAAGAAAGTTACTTTTTCTTGATGATTACACATGGTTTCTTTGTGGGGAAAACATTTCCATTGCTCTGCGGCCAACACGTCTCGAATGAGCGGCCAGCTGATGGCTGGGCTATTATGACTGTAGAGCTAAGCGCTACTGTTGATTTAGTTCTTCAATTATATTACCCATTAGAAGATGTTCAAGAGGACCACAATAGGCCTGGTTTCATGCTGAAACTGGAATGTGGATCAGGCTGCTTTCCTGATTCTGCTGCTGTATATTGGTATGACTCTTGGTACGCGGCCAGAGGGAATAAGTCCAGTGGATGATTAAAATAATGTATGTATGATCCATATCTATACAAAACATTTGACTGTGCATTACGGAAACCCCCTTCTTTTAAGAGACCTTGGTCTGTATTTGGTTAGCTGTGCTATTTCATCACTAATAAAATGTGCTGTTCGTTGATGCCCAATAGTGGAGTTTAAGAAAACAAAGTAGAGAAACAAACAAATTGCTGTGTGTGTGTTTAGTTATTTGTGTGTTCCTTCCGTGCGTGTTTCCGTATGTGTGTGTGTTCCTTCCGTGTGTGTGTATGTTCCGTGTGTTTGTTCCGTGTGTGAGTGTTGCTTCTGAGTGTATTCAGAATGTGTGCGTGTGTTCTGTGTGTGTTTCTGTATGTGTGTGTGTGTGTTCCGTGTGTGTTCCATATGCGTGCGTGTTCCGTTCTGTGTGTGTGTGTTTATTCTGGAGGGGAACATTAATCACAGTCGGGGCCAGACACAAATCAGTGTGGATGGGCTCCGTCCAGCCACTGCCACGGAGCATTCTGGGTAAGAGCGGGAGAGTGACAGGCTGTAAATCGGAGTGTGTCAGCGGATGTCAGCGGAGTGTGTGTGTGTGTTTAAAACAGGGTCTTTCTCCATCACTTACGCAGTCAGGGAGAATGTGGATCAAGCTGGACCACAGCAGGATAGGTGAGGACAGGTAACGCTGATCACTACCAACACCTGACGGGAGCCATTTTGTTTGTGAGACAGGTGTGTGCTTGAGAGGTGTCAGTTTCAAGATGCTGTGTTAGATGCATGTAGACATGTAGAAAGACCCCATGAGTTTATTCATGAATGTTTGACTAAATAAGAAGAGAAACCTTCCTAATTCAGATGTATAAAACTTTAAATGTATACAGTATTACATTATGTGAGACTAGAGGATAGTCTGACTATTGTGTAGGATATATTTAATATTTTAATACATAAAGTCATTATTAGTCTCTCTCTGTCTCTGTCTGTCTGTCTGTCTGTCTGTCTCTCTCTCTCTCTCTCTCTCTCTCTCTCTCTCTCTCTCTCTCTCTCTCTCTCTCTCTCTTTCTCTTTCTCTTTCTCTCACCCTCTCAGTCTTTCTCTCTCTCTCTCTCACTCTCTCTCTCTCACACTTTCTCTCACTCTCTTTCTCTCTCTGTCTCTCTCTGTCTCTCTTTCTCTCCCTCTCTCTCTCTCTGTCTCTCTCTGTCTCAGCGAGTGGTAGTATTGAGTTGTAGAGTCCTTCATGTTTTTATTTTCTATTCATTATCTTCTCTTTCTTAACATCCATTGTTGATAGAGGTTGTCAGCAGGATTATAATCAGGAAGACATAAGCAGATGTTTTCAGCCTTATCTCATTGATTCCACTTGATGAACTCACACAATCACACACACACACACACACACACACACACACACACACAGACGCTCATACGGTATGCACACACACATTCACACACACGCTCATATTCACACACACACTGGGCCTAATTGCATGGTAGAGAGACACAGACGGGTGACTTCCATGTAATCGAATCCAGGCCTCTTTTGCAGATTACATTTAATTAGCCCTCTCATCTGGAGTGAACACAGCTACGGTCCCTGCATAGCACCAATAAACTCTGCCTCCTGAAAAAAGGCAACAGGACAAACAATGGGATGACAACCCATACCAATCAAATACATGGACTCTACTCTATTTAAATACAACACAAAATAGCCCTTTCTTGAAAATATGTTAACTTAATCTTTTGAATTTGGAACTGCAGAAGTGGTTAGCAATCTTTCAAGCGTCCATCCTCCTAACAATGACATGTTCCACCTCACAACAAAAGTGATGTTTCCTCTCCTTAGCAGTTTTAGCAAAGTCTTATACAGGAGGATTTAGAGTGATCTGAAACAGGGGAAACAAGTCTTAGGCCATATAGCTGCTTTCTGTCAGTCTGGTGGGGTGAACGTGGGCTGTAGTGATAAGCCTTTGGCTATTGCAGGACAGGGCTGGGATATGTTTGTATGTGTGTGTGTGTGCCTGCGACCACCAATGTTATCTACAACCCTGCAATAATAGCCTGGCGGCACCATTAGCCTGTAGCTACATGGATAAGGGTGTCTGTGTGTGTGTGTGTGTTTTGCTGGCCAAGCGAAGATAGCGAGAGAGTATGTGTATGTATGTGGAAGTGAGTGTGTGTGTGTGTGCACGAATGTCTTCAGCTGTTGTAATTGCCCTCAAAGGTCCTGGTAATCTCTCGACCAAACAGAGCAGTTTGCAGCTGAAGCCAGTAGTAATTGCTGTGCCTGTCTAACACAGCAAAGGGGAAGCTGTAAAAACAGATGTCCTCATGAATTAGTGAAAACAGTTATGAAAAATTAACTGATGACCAAAGAGACAATGCCAGGGGGTTTATGTTCATT
Source organism: Coregonus lavaretus (assembly GCF_964263955.1). Classification (NCBI taxonomy): domain Eukaryota; kingdom Metazoa; phylum Chordata; class Actinopteri; order Salmoniformes; family Salmonidae; genus Coregonus; species Coregonus lavaretus. Next base: position 16,237,081 of record NC_140000.1, read on the forward strand.
TAATAATGTATTTGACATATCACACTTTTTTATTATACAATCTATATATTCTCTTCAGCTGAGTGTATGTTTAGTTTGGAGGCTGTGTTCCTCTCCAACAAGCTTTAGGGAGGCAGCATAGACAGGCTTGTAATGGGGGGAGAGAGAGATGAGCGGAAGATAGGAAAAGAGGGGAGGGCGGAAGAGGGCACAAATGGTGAAGAGGCTGAAGAGGGAGATTTCTCCTCCAGCTCTTCCATTCCCTCTCTCCTCCAGCTCTTTTAATCCCTCTCTCCTGTAGCTTTTCCGCCGGCCTCAGTGAGGATGGAGCACTCTGAGAGTCCATAGGCAGCCAGCGTTAGCTCCTGTCATTTGATTCTCAGTTCATTTAAACCTAATGCCAATCCATAGTATAATGAGGCTTAATTTGAACCTAATGTCTGCTGATTGCCTAATGTACAATGTGAGGCTAATATCTATGGATGGACACTAATGATGGGCACTAGAGGTTTCTAACAAGACTGCGGCTCACGCTGGATCATTGAAGGCACTCTATTGTGTATATGCGACCAGCGAAGGAAGGTCTACCAGACTCATTTGCAGGGGTTGTAATACTTAGAGACCCTGTTCATTGGACATTGAACCAGGAATAGTACGGTGGTTGCGTGAGAAGAAAGGTTGGCTTTTCTGTGAATGAGAGAGGAGATGAGAGGAGAGAGGAAGGTGAGTCAGTGTGTTTGTAACACACACGCACACACAGCCTTGGGCTTTGAGGTAGGTCGGCTGTTGGACCCTGTCAGCCTAAATCAGTGCCAACTTCTCTCTGAGTCCCTGTGACACTGCTGCACATACATTCCCTGTTCTGAAAAACACAAATAAAGCATAATCTGTGCCCAACCATGGGGGGACGAGGGGGGGAGACAGAACTCCAGATACCAGATGAAAAGTCTAACTCCAAATATACTTTTTTAAACACAAAGCTAAAACAGAAGAGAATCAGGAAGCGGAACAATGCCCAGTGGTTTGTTGTCTGTGTGTGGAAGGCCAGATGCTTTTCTTTGGAGTAGTGTTTCAGTGAGTATGGTCCAATGTGCAGCTGGCCTCCTCTCTCTGAGTGGCACTGCAGCCTTGAGGGAGAAGTGGAGGATGGAGGGCGTGAGGGGTTTGGAGGACAAACCTCTGCATAGAGGTGAACAACTCCTACACCACCAGTGTTCTGGGCCTCTGTACCTTGGTAACATTTAGATTGATGAAGCCTGTCCAAAGTACTTATGGCAGATCAGGTCAAATGTAAATTACTTTTGTGTTTATAATTTCATGCAATTTTTACAACTCATTATTTTGCTTAGAGATGAGCTGTGGTTAGTCCAGCAGTCCAGCATACCTTTAAAACATTCCTGTATTGTACAGTAGTCTCCCAAATCCTTCTCCATTGGCTTCGCCCCACTTAAAATGTCTAAAGTTGATCCATTGTGAATAAATTAATGAATAAATTATATCCCAATAATTAGGGTGAGGACATTTAGCAGCTCTGCAGTGACATGGAGTAATATCCTCTATTTGTGCTGGATAGTATTTCCTCAGCACCCTGAACCTTAGTGACTCCACCGTTGATGTATTCCTTAAATCTAATTATAACATACATAACTTTTATTTGCCTGGGCTATTTACGAGCAGTTAAGTCTTTATTAGCCGAGCGAGCGTCTTGCTGTCCAGATTGGGTGTCTGTTCAGGGGCTGTAAATAATGCTTAGGTCATTACAGCCACACGCCTTCGCATTTCTAATCTCACACACAAGCTGAAGCACGAGCACACACGCGTATGGACGCACATGTACACACACACACGCGAGAGCGCACACACACATACATAAGCACGCACACACAGACACACAATTCGAGACCTCAATATTCCTCCAGGTAATTGCGTTGGATGCCTAGTGCTTTGACAATACGCATTATGGAACAAAATTAATTATGGAGTCAATTCATGGAATATTTTTTAAACATACAGTACAAAAAGAAATAGGGGAATAGGGAGATTAATTCCTTAGAGTCTTAAACATTGGGGGAGGGGGGTGCTAAGCTGACACATTTTAAGATGGTCATATTATGGATCATTTAGCTATTTGATTTGGAATTTTAGAATCCATTTAGGTATAAAACAAATCATGACAAAATTATTTAATAAAATATTGATTTTGGCCTTTACTATTAAAGCCCATACAAACTTATTGAATAAAACGTTCATAAATGGCAAATAGGACAGTCAAAAAACAAATCATGAGAAACAAGGTTTTGTTTTGAAGTGTCTGTCCAAAGTCTAGGAGAAACTTAGGAAATATATACAGTGCATTCAGAAAGTATTCAGACCCCTTCACTTTTTCCACATTGAGTTACATTACAGCCTTATTCTAAAATGGATTACATTGTTTTCCCCCCCTCTTCAATCTACACACAATACCCCATAATGACAAAGCAAAAACGGTTTTTTAGATTTTTTTGCAAATGTATCACATAAAAAAACGGAAATATCACATTTACATAAGTATTCAGATCCTTTACTCAGTACTTTGTTCAAGCACCTTTGGCAGCGATTACAGCCTCCAGTCTTCTTGGGTATGACGCTACAAGCTTGGCACACCTGTATTTAGGGAGTTTCTCCCATTCTTCTCTGCAGATCCTCTCAAGCTCTGTCAGGTTGGATGGGAAGCGCCGCAGCACAGCTATTTTCATGTCTCTCAGGAGATATTCGATTGGGTTCAAGTCTGGGCTCTGGCTGGGCCACTCAAGGACATTTAGAGACTTGTCCCGAAGCCACTCCTTTGATTTCTTGGCTGTGTGCTTAAGGTCGTTGTCCTGTTGGAAGGTGAACCTTCGCCCCAGTCTGAGGTCCTCAGCGCTCTGGACTTTGCTCAGTTCATCTTTCCCTCGATCCTGACTAGTCTCCCAGTCCCTGCCGCTGAAAAACATTGCCACAGCATGATGCTGCCACCACCATGCTTCACCGTGGGGATGGTGCCAGGTTTCCTCCAGACGTGACGCTTGGCATTCAGGCCAAACTGTTCAATCTTGGTTTCATCAGACCAGAGAATCTTGTTTCTCATGGTCTGAGAGTCCTGTAGGTGCCTTTTTGGCAAACTCCAAGTGGGCTGTCATGTGCCTTTTACTGAGGAGTGGCTACTGTCTAGCCACTCTACCATAAAGGCCTGATTGGTGGAGTGCTGCAGAGATGGTTGTACTTCTGGATGGTTCTCATCTCCACAGAGGAACTCTGGAGCTCTGTCAGAGTGACCATCGGGTTCTTGGTCACCTCCCTGACCAAGGCCCTTCTCCCCTGATTGCTCAGTTTGGCCAGGCGGCCAGCTCTAGGAAGAGTCTTGGTGGTTCCAAACTTCTTCCATTTAAGAATGATGGAGGCCACTGTGTTCTTGGGGACCTTCAATGCTTTTTTTTTCTGGTACCCTTCCCCAGATCTGTGCCTCGACACAATCCTGTCTCAGAGCTCTACGGACAATGCCTACGACCTCAAGGCTTGGTTTTTGCTCTGACATGCACTGTCAACTGTGGGACCTTATATAGACAGGTGTGTGCCTTTCCAAATCATGTCCAATCAATTGAATTTACCACAGGTGGACTGCAATCAAGTTGTAGAAACATCTCAGGGTGATCAATGGAAACAGGATGCACCTGAGCTCAATTAAAAGTCTCATATCAAAGGGTCTGAATATTTATGTAAATAAGGTATTTATGTTCTTTCTTTTTATAAAATTGCAAACATTTCTACAAACCTGTTTTTGCTTTGTCATTATGGGTTATTGTGTGTAGATTAATGAGAATGATTATACTTTTTATCCAATTCAGAATAAGGTTGTAACGTAGCAAAATGTGGAAACAGTAGAGTGGTCTGAATACTTTCCGAATGCACAATATATATATATATATATATATATATATATATATATATATATAGACACACACACTACTGTTCAAAAGTTTGGTGTCACTTAGAAATGTCCTTGTTTTCGAAAGAAAAGCAATTTTTTGACCATTAAAATAACATCAACTTGATCAGATATACAGTGTAGACATTGTTAATGTTGTAAATGGCTATTGTAGCTGGAAATGGCTGATTTTTTATGGAATATCTACATAGGCATACTAAGGCCCATTATCAGCAACCATCAGTCCTGTGTTCCAATGGCACGTTGTGTTTGCTAATCCAAGTTTATCATTTTAAAAGGCTAATTGATCATTAGAAAACCCTTTTGCAATTATGTTAGCACAGCTGAAAACTGTTGTGCTGATTAAAGAGGCAATAAAACTGGGCTTCTTGAGACTAGTTGAGTATCTGGAGCATCAGCAATTGTGGGTTCGATTACAGGCTCAAAATGGCCAGAAACAAATAACGTTCTTCTGAAACTCATCAGTCTATTCTTGTTCTGAGAAATGAAGGCTATTCCATGAGACAAATTGCCAAGAAACTGAAGATCTTGTACAACGCTGTGTACTACTACCTTCACAGAACAGCGCAACTGTCTCTATCCAGAATAGAAAGAGGAGTGGGAGGCTCCGCTGCACAACTGAGCAAGAGGACAAATACATTAGAGTGTCTAGTTTGAGAAACAGACGCCTCACAGGTCCTCAACTGGCATCTTCATTAAATAGTACCCACAAAACACCAGTCTCAACGTCAACAGTGAAGAGGCGACTCTGGGATTCTGACTTTCTAGGCAGAGTTGCAAAGAAAAAGCCATATCTCAGACTGGCCAATAAAAAGATGAGATTAAGATGGTTAAAAGAACAGACACTGGACAGAGGAAGATTGGAAAAAAAGTGTTATGGACAGACGAATCGAAGTTTGAGGTGTTCGGATCACAAAGAAGAACATTTGTGAGACGCAGACCAAATGAAAAGATGCTGGAGGAGTGCTTGATGCCATCTGTCAAGCATGGTGGAGGCAATGTGATGGTCTGGGGGTGCTTTGGTGGTGGTAAAGTGGGAGATTTGTACAGGGTAAAAGGGATCTTGAAGAAGAAAGGCTATCACTCCATTTTGCAATGCCATGCCATACCCTGTGGATGGCGCTCGATTGGAGCCAATTTCCTCCTACAACATGACAATGACCCAAAGCACAGCTCCAAACTATGCAAGAACTATTTAGGGAAGAAGCAGTCAGCTGGTATTCTGTCTATAATGGAGTGGCCAGCACAGTCAACGGATCTCAACCCTATTGAGCTGTTGTGGGAGCAGCTTGACCGTATGGTACGGAAGAAGTGCCCATCAAGCCAATCCAACTTGTGGGAGATGCTTCAGGAAGCATGGGGTGAAATCTCTTCAGATTACCTCAACAAATTGACAACTAGAATGCCAAAGGTCTGCAAGGCTGTAATTGCTGCAAATGGAAGATTCTTTGACAAAAGCAAAGTTTGAAGGACACAATTATTATTTCAATTAAAAATCATTATTTCTAACCTTGTCAATGACTACATTTCTTATTCATTTGCTATGTTTCCTATTCAAACTCATTTCATGTATGTTTTCATGGAAAACAAGGACATTTCTAAGTGACCCCAAACTTATGAACGGTAGTGTATATATATTTATTTTATACATTTAACCCCATTCGTTTTTTTAAACCGGTACCGGTTACCTTCAGACATCCTGTCCCACTTGTGGGGGATCAACATCGTGTTCGTGAGAATTCCCTTTCCATAGAGTGATCATAATAGTTTGTAGGTCAAACCGTTTGGGCGCTACGGACGTTTTCGAGAGAAGACCGATTTTCGGGATGTCTCATGGTCTGACAAACACCGCTCTAGGTCTGCCACCTTTTACCGCAGATGCGAAAGTGCGACGCTGGCGGATGTGGTGGATTGAGAAGCATCCAATGCAAAAAATCTGGATATCTGTAGTTTAAACTGACGGATTTTGATGGTGTGTCAATCGACTAAATCGGTTAAATAGGGTATATTAGGAATATTGGCAGTACAAATGTACCAG
>NC_140000.1:16243261-16268261 GCF_964263955.1 Coregonus lavaretus
GAACCAAAGGATCACATCATTCCCATATCAGCACACTGATAAAGTAAATAAACCTCATCCAGTTCCCAAAACATTCATGACCCGGAAAACAATTGGAGGCAACGGGCATGAAAATGCCACGCTGCTCAGACTACTTCCGTTACTTGTAGGCAGTAAAGTACCAGAGGGTAATGTTGTATGGGAGGTTTTGATGGACTTGAAAGAGTTGGTGGAATTAACATTGTGCCCATCATTTTCTGATGAAACATTGGACTATTTTGTTTGCAAAATCAGTGACCACAGACAGATCCTACAAGAGGCTTTCCCTGAGTTTAGGCTTCGTCCTAAACATCACTATGTGGAACATTACCCCACCTTAGTTAAGTGCTTTGGGCCCCTGGTGCATGTTTGGACCATGCGATTTGAAGCTAAACATCGCTTCTTCAAGAGAGTGGTGCATGACGCTCAAAACTTCAAAAATGTCTTGAAGACACTGGCAATCAGACACCAACACATGATGGCATATCACCTTGGTTCACCATTGTTTTTCAAACCAACAACGCAAACATCCAGGGTTGACTCTGTTTTGGTTTCAGCTCTAGCAGAAGTAGCTCAGGCTCACATTAGAGGACAAACAACTAGTGACACTGTCTATCGTACATCAAAGGTGACCATTGATGGCACAGACTATACCAGTGGCATGTTTGTGTCAGTTGGAATCAGTGGGGGACTGTCAAAATTTTGCAGACTAACACAGATCTACCTTGTGAATCACAATGTTTATTTTCTCTGTTGTGATTATGACTCCTGGTATGTAGAGCATCTTCGATCCTATGAGCTGTCAGCCATACAGGGAAGCATGTCTATCCACCTGCAATCTGACTTCAATGATACAATTCCACTCTCTGCATACAAGATTGATGGCTTGCTGCTGTTGACTCCCAAGAGGTTCATACAAGTGAGACAAAATTAAGACCACTCTATGGTAAGTAATTCTTCATAAAATCATTAATTGTTAATTTATTGGAAAATGTGCTCAGTATAATCAATCATTATATAAATCAACATTAGGGCTGACCCAAAAATATCAAAGCTTCGAAGCTTCGTTCGTTGCCATGGTAATCGATCATGAAGTCTGTGATCTATTTTTTTATTTATTTTCTTTTTTGACACCGGTTATCATCGGCAATTGTTACATTGAAATGAGTAGGCTACTTGGCATCCTGGAAACCTGCCTGATACGTTTTGGAGACATGCAGTGTTTGTTTTGCCATACATTCATTATGTCTGCCAGGACCACCCAAGACTTGCTGATGCCCCCCTGGTAATGTTGTATTAACCGTTTATAAGCTATTTGTGACATAATGATATTTTCTTAATGTAATTTTAGCTTTTCTGAGTTTGAATATTTTCTACTATTAAATAGTTCATCTTAAAGTATAAACAAAATGCCCAGAAGTAGACTTGTTAATTGTTATTTTTTATTTTTTATTTATGTTTTTATTTTTTTATTTTTTTCATATATTTTTTTGCTAAAAGACTGGGCAAGAAAAGTTTCTACTAAACATCTGAATAGAAAAAATATTAACTTTTAATTTGATGTTTTTTTGTTTGACTTTTAAGTCAAGAGTACTTATTATTTTTAAGGCAATCAGTTGCCACAAATATTTTAAGTTTGGTGGTAAATGATTTTGAGTTGTAATAAGTCAATGTTTTTGAGTTATGGGTAATCAGAAGATTGATTGAAAAAACTAATAAATGTTAAGTTAATGAAACATAAATATCCTGAGTTTTCATGCTTGAAATGATTAAGTTATCTTGAGTTATTGCAATGAGAAAGATGAATAAATATTCTGAGTAGCATAAACTGAAAATGTTTGAGTTGGCTTAATCAGTAAATTTAATTTAATTATAATTTAAAATTACATTTAACATGAACTCCAAATATATAAGCGATGATATACTCAAATGTTTGAGTTTATGTTCTGCTTACTTATTCGGGTTTACAGTGTATACAGCCATTACTGGATTTAGCGACCACTGGTCACGTCTTCAATGCTCATCCTGCAGAATCCAGCAATGGTGCTGGTCTCATGGATTTCTTTATTTTCGAACGCTTCCGCATGGAATTATTACTGTGTCTTCAACCTAGTTAGACAGTTAGACATCGGATGAGTCAGGGCTTGCAAACTTTCACAGATTACAAAGGGAAACCCAGCCGCGAGCTGCCCAGTGACGCGTGCATACCATACGAGCTAAATACCCTCTATGCACGCTTCAAGGTAATTAACACTGAACCATGCATGAGAGCACCAGCTGTTCTGGACGGCTGTGTGATCACGCTCTTCATAGCCAATGTGAGTAAAACCTTTAAACAGGTTAACATTCACAAGGCCTCAGGGCCAGACGGATTACCAGGACGAGTACTCAGAGCATGCGCTGACCAGCTGGCAAGTGTCTTTACTGACATTTATGACCTCTCCCTGACCCAGTCTGTAATACCTACATGTTTCAAGCAGACCACCATAGTCCCTGTGCCCAAGAACGCCAAGGTAACCTTTCTAAATGACTATCGCCCCGTAGCACTCACATCTGTAGCCATGAAATGATTTGAAAGGCTGGACCTTGGGACTGAACACCTCCCTCTGCAACTGGATCCTGGACTTCCTGATGGGCCACCCCCAGGTGGTGAGGGTAGGCAACAATACATCCGCCATGCTGACCCTCAACACGAGGGCCCCTCAGGGGTGCATGCTTAGTCCCCTCCTGTACTCCCTGTTCACCCACGACTGCGTGGCCACACACAACTCCAACACCATAATTTAGCTTACTGACAACACGACGGTCGTAGGCCTGATCACCGACGACGATGAGACTGCCTATAGGAGGAGGTCAGAGACCTGGCCGTGTGATGCCAGGATAACAACCTCTCCCTGAAAGAAGCTGATCGTGGACTACAAGAGATGGAGGGCCGAGCATGCCCCCATTCACATCGACGGGGCTGTAGTGGAACGGTCGAGAGCTTCAAGTTCATCGGTGTCCACATCACTTAGGATCTATAATGGGCCTCACACACCAACACAGTTGTAAAGATGGCATGACAATGCCTCTTCGCCCTCAGGAATCTTACAAGATTTGGCGTGGGCCCTCAGATCCTCAAAAAGATCTACAGCTGCACCATTGAGAGCATCTTGACTGGATGCATCACTGCTTGGTATGGCAACTGCTTGGCATCCGATTTACCTTTCAAATAAATTATTAACATTATGTTGTTATGTAGTTAGATTGGTAAAAACAAAGTCAAATTGATTGTATGATTGTATAATTGATTCATTAATGCATAACGTTACATGGCTGTCTCTGAAAAATGTTGAAGTAAAAGAATTAAAATATAATGTTATTGAACTCAAAAGATGCCCAACAATTGAACAGAGCAGTAGATGAGTTTCTGACTGGATCAAGTGCCATTTTGTGACTTTGGCTAAGATTCCTTCCTTTGCTGTGTTATGGTATCGTTTTGGTATTGAGTATCGTGATGGTATCGAGTATTGATACTAAAAGTGTCGAAGTAAAAATTCTGGTATCGTGACAACACTACACAAGACTACACAAAGAACCTGATGACCTTCAAGCACACTTTCAATTGCAAGCACAATCTGAAGTGTTGTCCATATCTCAAGTATACTACCTGACCAAAAGTATGTGGACACCTGCTCATTCCAAAATCATGGGCATTAAAATGGAGTTGGTCCCCCCTTTGCTGCTATAACATTCTCCACTCTTCTGGGAAGGCTTTCCACTAGATGTTGGAATATTGCTGCTGTGACTTGCTTCCATTCAGCCACAAGAGATTTAGTGAGGTCGGGCACTGATGTTGGGCAATTAGGCCTGGCTCGCATTCGGCGTTCCAATTCATCCCAAAGGTGTTCGATTGGGTTGAGGTCAGGGCTCTGTCCAGGCCAGTCAAGTTCTTCAACACCGATCTCGACAAACCATTTCTGTATGAACCTCGCTTTGTGCACGGGGGCATTATCATGCTGAAACAGGAAAGGGCCTTCTCCAAACTATTGCCACAAAGTTGGAAGCACAGAATCGTCTAGAATGTCATTGCATGTTGAAGAGGCTGTAGTGAAGTGCCTCACTGCTATTAAGCTACTCCTACACACAGGGGCTTAAGTAATCACTCACACACACACACACACACACACACACTCACACACATACAGCACCGAGCTACACTGAAAACGACACTTCTTGAGGCGCCCTGGACTAAAAGAAAAAGGAATGAAAACGCATAACAGCGATTAGGAGTACAACTCAGCCGACTCAGAAAGGTCTTGCATTACATTGTGAATCAGAATAAGTGGTGGTGAATCTGTCTGACTCCTCCCACTCCATTACTGACAAAACATCAGCGGTGTCACCAGACTGATTATAGTGCAGCAGGGAACAAAGGTAATGCAATTCAATGGACCTGCTGCAACATTATCTCCTTCATATAATGATAACCATGGGGAGTAGAAAGTGGCTGTGGTTCAGTTAAACACAGACACACACAGGTATCATTAAACCATATACTGTAGTAAGATATATAGTCATTCAACCATCTAAATGGTGCAAGTCTATTTGGCTGAAATGATTAAAACCTGTAGAGACCAATGGAGACTGCGTGTGGCTTACTTTCATTGCCAGTTGCATGTACTGTAGGTCAACATAGTGTATTCAACCATCTAAGTATATTTGGCAGAAATAATAACCTTCACACAGACTAAAAGGTAAAGCTATTTCTCTACAATGGAAACTGTGTAGCTAAACTTAAACAGCCAGATTCTCCATTACACTGCCAATGGCTTGCATTTACCCTGCAGGCCTGGCACCGTATAGTACCTACCCTCCCAGAACCTCAACTTTAAATTGTCAGCCACTGACACTTAACACCTCACGTAGCAGTATAAAAGTACTATTTTAAACTGCCTTCCTACCTCAATCTCAAACTTTAATCGACGACTACTTCAAAAACTGCTGTGGGCTCTTTCTTCCCTTGGGGCCAGCTCTTTTTTCCCTCTGGTTAAAATTTTTCAATCAGCCGAGGGGTCAAATGTTCCCACTGGCGGCAGCCATTATACATTGTGATTTTCTGAAAGAATGCTGACACAATTAAGAAATGGTAGGGGAGGGAATTAGATGACATTAATTAAAAGGAATAAAAAGAGAAAAGAGATGGAAGTGGCGAAGGAGGGAGGCCTATTGTGATGGGGGTGCAGGGTGCCAGCGGTGGCCCGGGCTGGCCTACTGATTTACATGATCTGTAGACTTAAGCGTTTCTGCCTGCGATGCAAGGGGGCTGGCTGGGGCTGGTTGGGGCTGGCTCTGACTGACCCTTCGCTGGAGATAGTGCAGAGGAAGCAGAGGGGAGTGAAGCCCCCAGGCAGCGAGCGGAGAGCAGCTTCTTCCTGGTATATTGTTTCTGTAGGCGTCAGATAATGGATTATGTCCAGAAGGAGAGGGAGAGAGGATGGAAGATGCTGCCAGAGCAATGAGGTGACATGAGAGAGATCAGCCAAGGTGAGAGTATGTCTGGTTTTCTCTTAGCAGGCAATGGGTGTGTGTGCGGGGTGTGTTTGTGTGTGTATGCGTGTGTGTGTGTGTGTGTGTGTGTGTGTGTGTGTGTGTGTGTGTGTGTGTGTGTGTGTGTGTGTGTGTGTGTGTGTGTGTGTGTGTGCGTGCATGTGTGTGTGTGTGTGTGTGTGTGTGTGTGCGTGCGTGTGTGTGTACACGCGTTTGTGTGGGTGAATGTGTACCAACCAAGTGTTTTGAAAAGTTGAACTGTGTTAAACAAAGAACTTTGTCATCGTAACATTTTTATAACATTCTTCTTCCTTTACGACTTCTGTTAAGCGGAAGAAAATGAAAACGTCATGAATCTTTCATGCTTGAAAAAGCTGCTAATAATAAATAAGTTAAATGTATCTGTACGGGCTCCTGCTTCCTCCCCCCCCCCCCCCCCCCCCCCCCCTCTCTCTCTCTCTCTCTCTCTCTCTCTCTCTCTCTCTCTCTTTCTCTCACTCTCAATCTCTCTCTCCTCATCCTTTGTTTCTTCCTCTCTCCACTGCAGACTATACTGTCATTCCTCCTGACCTTCAACAAACAAAGAAGAGAAAAAGAAAACTTCCTTCAGGGCACTACCCAACCCTTTAGCCTGCAGACAAACAATTATAGGGAACTCTCAGTGGCTGTCAAACAGCTAATATCTATAGAGGCTTTCTCATCTTCCTCTATTTACCCAAATTACAAAGAACATCATGAAACAATGTATCTTGGCATACTGTGTAGACGACTGAACATATGAGAGAATGCTTCACTTCACAGTGAGATGTAAACACACACACACAGACACACACACACACGTGCATGTAAACACACACACATACACACACACCCTCAAAAGCATGGCGGAACATGTGATTAAGACAATTGAAGACCGCTTTCAGCAGGAATCGCAAATGTGAACAGCGTGAGCACTGTGTACTCCAACCAGCTTTATTCATTTGAGATGCTTGGCATCTGAGAGAGCTGGAGCTGCCAGATTTTCAATGCACAATCAATTCAGTCCCGTACCGTGTGTGCATCCAGAACAGAATGGAAAAGTGAGATTAGTCTACATCAAAAAGAGTTTGAAAAGTTTCTTACTAAAAACGTAGACATGCTTCTAAAATCAAATTGCCAATCTTTACCCTCACTACCTGGTCATGATTGACGAGAGGTAAAAGCCAGTTTTTTTTAAGCTAAACTTCTAATTATAATATTTTTTCTCTCTCTCATCTCTGTTGAGATGTCCCAAGTGTACATTCTCTCTTTTTCCCCTGACCCATCTGTCTATCTCCTCATTTGAATTCCATGCTGTCACAGTCACTAGCCCATTCAAGCTTAACATCCTTGTCATTTATAGCCCTCCAGGTTCCCTTGGAGAGTTCATCAATGAGCTTGACGCCTTGATAAGTTCCTTTCCTGAGGATGGCTCACCCCTCACAGTTCTGGGTGACTTTAACCTCCCTACGTCTACCTTTGACTCATTTCTCTCTGCCTCCTTCTTTCCACTCCTCTCCTCTTTTGACCTCACCCTCTCACCGTCCCCCCTACTCACAAGGCAGGCAATACGCTTGACCTCACCTTTACTAGATGCTGTTCTTCTACTAATCTCACTGCAACTCTCCTCCATGTCTCCGACCACTACTTTGTATCCTTTTCTCTCTCGCTCTCCTCCAACACTACTCACTCTGCCCCTACTCAGATGGTAATGCACCGTCGCAACCTTCACTCTCTCTCTCCCGCTGACTCTCCATGTCCCCTATCCTCCCGGCCGGCTCGGTCCTCCCCTCCTGCTCCGTGGCTTGACGACTCATTGCGAGCTCACAGAACAGGGCTCCGGGCAGCCGAGCGGAAATGGAGGAAAACTAGACTCCCTGCGGACCTGGCATCTTTTCACTCCCTCCTCTCTACATTTTCTTCCTCTGTTTCTGCTGCTAAAGCCACTTTCTACCACTCTAAATTCCAAGCATCTGCCTCTAACCCTAGGAAGCTCTTTGCCACCTTCTCCTCCCTGCTGAATCGTCCTCCCCCTCCCCCCTCCTCCCTCTCTGTGGATGACTTCGTCAACCATTTTGAAAAGAAGGTTGATGACATCCGATCCTCGTTTGTTAAGTCAAATGACACTGCTGGTCCTGCTCACACTGCCCTACCCTATGCTTTGACTTCTTTCTCCCCTCTCTCTCCAGATGAAATCTTGCGACTTGTGATGGCCGGCCGCCCAACAACCTGCCCGCTTGACCCTATCCCCTCCTCTCTTCTCCAGACCATCTCCGGTGACCTTCTCCCTTACCTCACCTCGCTCATCAACTCATCCTTGACCGCTGGCTATGTCCCTTCCGTCTTCAAGAGAGCGAGAGTTGCACTCCTTCTCAAAAAACCTACACTCGATCCCTCCGATGTCAACAACTACAGACCAGTATCCCTTCTTTCTTTTCTCTCCAAAACTCTTGAGCGTGCCGTCTTTAGCCAACTCTCTTGCTATCTCTCTCAGAATGACCTTCTTGATCCAAACCAGTCAGGTTTCAAGACTGGTCATTCAACTGAGACTGCTCTTCTCTGTGTCACGGAGGCTCTCCGCACTGCTAACGCTAACTCTCTCTCCTCTGCTCTTGTCCTTCTAGACCTGTCTGCTGCCTTTGATACTGTGAACCATCAGATCCTCCTCTCCACCCTCTCCGAGTTGGGCATCTCCGGCACGGCTCACTCTTGGATTGCGTCCTACCTGACTGGTCGCTCCTACCAAGTGGCGTGGCGAGAATCTGTCTCCGCACCACGTGCTCTCACCACTGGTGTCCCCCAGGGCTCAGTTCTAGGCCCTCTCCTATTCTTGCTATACACCAAGTCACTTGGCTCTGTCATATCCTTACATGGCCTCTCCTATCATTGCTACGCAGACGACACACAACTAATCTTCTCCGTTCCCCCTTCTGATAACCAGGTGGCGAATCGCATCTCTGCATGTCTGGCAGACATATCAGTGTGGATGACGGATCACCACCTCAAGCTGAACCTCGGCAAGACAGAGCTGCTCTTCCTCCCGGGGAAGGACTGCCCATTCCATGATCTCGCCATCACGGTTGACAACTCCGTTGTGTCCTCCTCCCAGAGTGCGAAGAGCCTTGGCGTGACCCTGGACAACACCGTCGTTCTCCGCTAACATCAAGGCGGTGACCCAATCCTGTAGGTTCATGCTCTACAACATTCGGAGAGTACGACCCTGCCTTACACAGGAAGCGGCACAGGTCCTAATCCAGGCACTTGTCATCTCCCGTCTGGATTACTGCAACTCGCTGTTGGCTGGGCTCCCTGCCTGTGCCATTAAACCCCTACAACTCATCCAGAATGCCGCAGCCCGTCTGGTGTTCAACCTTCCCAAGTTCTCTCACGTCACCCCGCTCCTCCGCACACTCCACTGGCTTCCAGTTGAAGATCGCATCTGCTACAAGACCATGGTGCTTGCCTACGGAGCTGTGAGGGGAACGGCACCTCCGTACCATCAGGCTCTGATCAGTCCCTACACCCAAACGAGGGCATTGCTTTGATCCACCTCTGGCCTGTTGGCCCCCCTACCTCTGCGGAAGCACAGTTCCTGCTCAGCCCAGTCAAAACTGTTCGCTGCTCTGGCACCCCAATGGTGGAACAAGCTCCCTCACGACGCCAGGACAGCGGAGTCACTCACCACCTTCCGGAGACACTTGAAACCCCACCTCTTCAAGGAATACCTGGGATAGGATAAAGTAATCCTTCTACCCCCCCTTAACCCACCCCAAAGAAAGAAGAAAAAAAAACATATTGTAAAGTGGTTATCCCACTGGCACCAATTTGTAAGTCGCTCTGGATAAGAGTGTCTGCTAAAAGACGTAAATGTAAATGTGAATGTTGATGCTATTAAGGATGAACGAGCCAATCGCTAAGGCAGAAAACAAATCTTCTACCAGCAGGGAAACACGTGTTATTACGGAATGATTCCTGCCTCCATGTTGTTTCAGTAATCACTCATCTGTATGAGCACTGCTACCTGCCTCTCCTTGTGGGCACAACAAACAACATCTATTAGCCAGTCAAATCACTTTGGATTCCCATTGTATAGAGCTAAGGTTGCAGGCAGCAGTAGCTTCCACCGAGACCATTGTTGCTATCATCACACCAATCTCTATATGAGGCTCCTATTCATTGGCATTTAAGGAAAACAAAAGCTTCAGGGCCCGTTTTCAAAAAGTGTCTCAGAGTAGAAGTTCTTATTATATGGACAGGGGGGACCTGATCCTAAATCAGCACTCCTACTCTGAGATTCTGTGAATACGGGCTCATATAATCCTCCCACTTCAATCCCACTCCTAAAGGTAGAGCTAGGGGCCATCTGAGGTATTTGGGGCACCGTCGGGATCTTTCACAATTCATTTTTCACAGTTTGCCAGAATTCGCCTCCCTCAATCTTGTTGAACTCAGCATTCCATATTGGTGATGCAATTAAGTAATCTTGAAATCAATTTGCTGTGAAAACGTTGGGACAGAAGTGAGAAGTGAGAAAGGAGATTAATTGCCGGCTGGAAATGGAACATAAATATTGATTGAATTAATTACAGCAGCAGGGGAAGAGCAGAATGGAGGTGGCTCCATCATTGATGAGTCTAATTAAAGGGGTTATCCTTAAGAAGAAAATAAATGCATTACCTCAAACTTCTCAGAACACTCTGAACATTTATCCGTCATCAGCCTCTCACCCCTCCAGCGTCTCCATTACTCTGCTGTCTCCTTGAGTCAAGTGAACATCTAAATCTACCTACTCTGACGCCATGTCCTCATCTAGTCATAGTCAGTCATTTACTGCAGCTTCAGGAAAGATGCTTCTAAGGGCATGGTGGGTAATTTCTTATCAACATATTTGCTATGTGATTCGGTATCATCACTCTACTCACATTACCTTCAGTTAATCTGACCAGTTCTGTTCATGGTTGAGGTGCGTGTGCAACGGAGGCCTCCAGTCCGTGTTGAGACTTAAATGTTCTTTAATGAACATAATCGCAACAGACCCAGAGCTCTTTGGCAGCACACTGCTTTAGTGACTGACTGAGCATCCTTTCCTCTCTCTCTCCAAGTCTTTCTTATTCTAAATGCCACTTGCAAATGCTATGCAGGGCGACTTAAAAATCAATTTCCCACTTCACTTGCCTGTTTGCAGTCCATTCGTCTTGCCCAGTATTCCTATGTTTTGCGTATCGATTTGATGCTGCCTGCTCCCGTCCAGGCAGTATGTTCTGGGCGTTCCGGGGCTGAAGGGGACCTTCAGAGGGAAGCGGTCGGTAATGAAGTCATCTCCTCCTCATTATCCTCCATGTCCCTGGGATCTAACCATAACGGGGAGACCAGACTGGACCAGACCGGAGCAGATTAGAACAAACCAGACCAGAAACAAACCAGACCAAACCAGACCAGACTAGGCCAGACTGGGCCAGACTGGAGCAGATTAGAACAGACCAGACCAGACCCGACCCGACCGTGTCCCATAGATATAGAAGAAAACTGTATCACTAAAATATAACTCACCTGTGAACAGATAACACTAGGATATTATGTTTCCCCTTATAATCCAAGACAGATCCATGTCACATTGTATCGTTTGTACAAAGGAATATGTTTTCTACATCATTCAGGCATTGTTGAACAGAATGTGAGTCATTGGTCAAGAGCCCACACATTTCCTGGAGTGCTGGGGATGCTGGGAACACAGTTACAGGCACACACACACAGACACACACCCACAGTGACAGGTAGGTACGTGGGATTTGGGATCGATACGTTGAGTGTGGAGCTAACAAGCCAAGTGGCTATATTTAGCCTGCAGACACCTGTCAGGTTCAGACAGGCAGAGGGGAGCACTCCCACCTGCAGAGAGCCAACAAATCTCACCTGTCCATCATACAACTTGCTCAGAAACCCGGTCCACCACTCAGGTGAGGGGAGAGTACAGCTACACACCTGCAGAGCAAGTGGGATTATTGTGACGGAGAAAGCACGTGGCCTGCCACATATTTCAAACATATAGCGGGTATATAGAGGATATTACATAAGGGAGGAAGCTGGGGCTAGGGAGAGAGAGAGAGTGAGAGAGAGAGTGAGAGAGAGAGCAAGAGACAGAGAGAGAGAGATAGAGAGAGAGAGAGAGAGAGAGAGAGAGAGAGAGAGAGAGAGAGAGTTTGTGTCGATGTGTGTCTATGTGTGTGTGTGTAGGTGGCAGCATGGGTTTTTCCTTCCACTCACATCGCCATTATAACGTAGTAAAACTGGCATAATGTTTATATAAATGTCACTTCTCCTCTATTCATGTGTAATAAATACTACTGAGTGTGTCTGCTGCTGTTTTTGATCGTTGATTCATTACCATCATTAATGGCATTTTCTACATAATTATCCTGTATGAATGGGACTTAGATGCTTTGGTGTTATGGTATTCTAATGATTATTTCACGTTTATTGAAATACAGTGCTGAAAAGAGATCAGTTTTGAATACATACACATGTAACTGCACAAGTTACAAGTGTGCGCGCATGTGTGTATGTGTGAGCTAGCATGCATGCATGTGTGTTTATGTGTGTGTACGTGTTTATATATATATTGTACGGTTTCATGCTGCCAAGTTTATTTAATAATTTGGTGTGAGCTGTGCTGTATCAAGCCTGGAGCTGGTGTTGTGGTCCGTGACCAACAGAGAGAGAGCTGCCTGCCTGCCGCTGGAGAATGTGTGTCAACCAGGGTACTCCTTCATTTTGTAGCGGGTGATTTGGACGGAGTCAGGCGCAGGAGGTGTAAATCACAGAATAATGGTTTATTCGGCGTAAAACAACTACAGTGCGACTTAACGGCGCACTGGGAAAAACAAAACACACGGGTGAATAGCCCGGTGATAAAGTACATAATGCTCCACCGAGCTATCGACACCTCCACTTGGAAACAATCACACACAAAGACATGGGGGGCAGAGGGAATACTTATACAGGGACTGATGAGGGGATATGAACCAGGTGTGTGTAAAAAACAAGACAAAACAAATGGAATGATGAAAAGAGGAGCGGCAGTGGCTAGAAGGCCGGTGACGACGAACGCCGAAGCCTGCCCGAACATTGAGAGGTGGCAGCTTCGGAGGAAGTCGTGACAGTACCCCCCCCCCCCCCCCCCCCCTTGACGCACAGCTAAAGCAACGCGCTGAAACCGGCCTCAGGGACGGCCAGGAGGAAGCGGAGCAGGGCGATCAGGTTGGCGACGGTGGAAATCCCACAACAGGGAGGGATCAAGGACATCCTTCACCGGAACCCAGCACCGCTCTTCCGGACCATACCCCTCCCACTCCACGAGGTACTAAAGGCCCCCCACCCGACGCCTCGAATCCAGGATGGAACGGACAGAGTACGCCGGGGCCCCCTCGATGTCCAGAGGGGGCAGAGGGACCTCCCGCACCTCAGACTCCTGGAGCGGACCAGCCACCACCGGCCTGAGGAGAGACACGTGAAACGAGCGGTTAATACGGTAATCAGGAGGGAGTAGCAACCTATACGTAACCTCATTGATTCTCCTCAGGACTTTGAACGGCCCCACAAACCGCGGGCTCAGCTTCCGGCAGGGCAGGCGGAGGGGCAGGTTCCGGGTCGAGAGCCAGACCCGATCACCTGGTACAAAGACCGGGGCCTCACTGCGGTGGCGGTCAGCGTTGGCCTTCTGGCGATGCACGGCGAACTGGAGGTGGACGTGGGCAGCGTTCCTCCGCACACCGAAACCAGTCGTCCCCCGCAGGAGCTTCGGTCTGGCTCTGATGCCATGGTGCCAGGACAGGCTGATAACCTAAAACACATTGAAATGGTGACAGGTTAGTGGAGGAGTGGCGGAGAGAGTTCTGTGCATATTCGGCCCATGGAAAGAACACTGACCACTCCCCTGGCCTGTCCTGGCAGTAGGACCACAGGAACCTACCCACATCCTTATTCACCCGTTCCACCTGCCCATTAGATTCGGGGTGAAACCCAGAGGTCAGGATGACCGAGACCCCTAGACGTTCCATGAACACCTTCCAGACCCTGGACGTAAACTGGGGACCCCGGTCAGACACTATGTCCTCTGGCACCCCAAATGCTGGAAGACGTGAGTAAACAAGGCTTCCGCAGATTGCAGGGTCGTGGGGAGACCGGGCAGAGGAAGGAGGCGGCAGGCTTTAGAGAAGCGGTCCACAACGACCAGGATGGTGGTGTTACCCTGAGAGAGGGGAAGATCAATTAGGAAATCAATGGATAAGTGGGACCATGGCCATTGTGGAACTGGTAAGGGATGTAACTTACCCGCTGGAAGGTGCCTAGGTGCCTTACTCTGGGCGCACACCGAGCAGGAGGAGACATGCACCCTCACGTCCTTAGCCAAGGTAGACCACCAGTACTTCCCGGTCAGGCAGCGCACTGTACGGGCGATGCCTGGGTGACCAGAGGAGGGGGATGTGTGTGCTCGTAGATAAGACGATTACGGACACTAGATGGCACGTACCGAAGCCCAGTGGGGCACTGAGGTGGAGATGGCTCTGTGCGTAACGCCCGCTCTATGTCCGTGTCCACCGCCCACACCACCGGCACCACAATGCAGGAAGCCGGGAGTATGGGGGTGTTGTCAATGGGCCTCTCGTCTGGGTCGTACAGCCATGACAGTGCGTCTGCCTTCACGTTCTTCATGCCTGGTATATAGGACAGCGTGAAATCAAACCGGGTGAAGAACAAATGGCCCACCTGGCCTGGCGAGGTTTCAGCCTCCTCGCTGCCCGGATGTACTCTAGGTTACGGTGGTCAGTCCAGATGAGGAAAGGGTGTTTCGCCCCCTCGAGCCAGTGCCTCTACGCTGTCAGGGCTCTGACAACAGCCAACAGCTCCCGATCACCAACGTCATAGTTCTGCTCCACCGGGCTGAGCTTCTTAGAGAAGAAGGCACAGGGGCGGAGCTTGGGTGGCGTGCACGAGCGTTGGGATAGGACAGCGCCTACCCCTACCTCAGACGCATCCACCTCCACTATGAACGGCAATGATGGATTGGGATGGGCCAGTACCGGGGCTGAGGTGAACAGAGCCCTCAGGTTACTCCAAGCCCTGTCAGCCTCAGCAGACCAGCGGAGCCGGGACGGCCCACCCTTCAACAGAGAGGTTATCGGAGCTGCAACCTTGCCAAAGCCCCAGATAAACCTCTGATAGTAATGGGCAAAGCCAATGAAGCGTTGCACATCCTTTACCGTGGTTGGAGTCGGCCAATTGCGCACGGCTGAAATGCGGTCTCCCTCCATCTCCACACCTGAGGTGGTGATGTGGTATCCGAGGAAGGAGACGGATTGTTAGAAGAACAGACCCTTTTCTGCTTTGGCATACAGGTCATGCACCAACTGTCGGCCCAGCACTCTGCGAACCAGGAACACATGCTCGGCGCGCGTAGCGGAAAACACCAGGATGTCATCGATGTAGACCACCACACCGCGACCAAGCATGTCCCGAAACACCTCGTTCACAAAGGACTGGAAGACTGATGGAGCATTCATCAACCCGTACGGCATCACCAGGTATTCATAATGCCCCGTAGTTGTGCTAAATGCTGTCTTCCACTCATCCCCTTCCCGGACAGGCACCAGGTTGTATGCACTCCTGAGATCTAATTTCGTCAAGAAGCGCGCCCCATGCATTAATTAGATCACAGAGGAAATGAGGGGTAGAGGATAACTATAGCGAATAGTAGTTTTATTAAGTGCACGGTAATCAATGCAAGGGCGCAGACCCCTCTCTTTCTTCTTCACGAAAAAGAAACTTGAGGAGGCGGGGGAAGTGGAGGGACGTATAAACCCCTGACACAGGGACTCGGAGATGTATGTTTCCATAGCCTCCGTTTCCGCCCGATGGGGTGGTAATTTGGTCTCCTGCGTTTTGGAAAACGCATGCGCCAAATCGAGGTATTCGGGGGGAATGCGCACGGTGGAGATATTGTCTGGATTGTATTATGGTTTCACAGGATATAGCTTAGTGCAATGATATTGGGAAAATTGCCAAATATTTTACAAAGCTTGGTAAACAATCCTCAAAAAACACTGTCCATGTTTTTCCAATGTCCACTGCTATAAGTTAGTGTTCAGAACATCGATTAGAGCTTAATGAATTTCTCATGATTAATTTAGCTCATATCAACAAATTCTAGGAAAGGATCTTGGAACAGAAACAATTAAGAGCAATTGATATGTGCTTAGCGTGATGGAATAGACAGTATAAAGAACAGAGGCCTTATGCCCTAGACGACAATATGGATGCAACACCAAGTGCACTTTGTTATTTTGTATAATATGAGGCGGACAGTATTTCACAAGGTTGTTATGTTCATATAGGTATTTGTGAAGAAAGTTTTAATTATATGATTTGTTTGGGTGTGGGTGTGTGTGCGTGCGTGCGTGTGCCTGTATGTACTCGTGTGCTGCCTGTGTGTGTATGTACTAGGGCTCTAGGGGACGATATTGAGTGGAGAAGTGGAAAGAGAGCGAGACTGGGGCCGGGGTGTCCGGGTTGCCGGGTGGCGGGGTCAGACCTAGCTCAGCTCCTCCATGGCCTTGATGCAATATAAATCAGCCAGTCTTTTCACCGAATCAGCATGGACGTAATTGCATATGACTGATATGGATTTCTTGTCACTCCTGGGCTTTATGAAGAGAGCCAGAGATTTCTACACGCTTGTGTATTTTTACAACATCACAACTTGTGATAAACCATCAACAGACGTCCCTATGGGCGATAGGACTCAGACATGAGACAAATCGATGAGTGTGAAATGTTGAGTTATTGATAGAAACACAATAGGAGTGAATATGGCATAACATATTATAACACACATCGAAGGCCTTTCATCACATTGACTCAGACAAACACACACACACTCACATACCATGCAAGTATTTCATCAACGACACAAACACACACAAAACTGATGAAACCTATGAAATCCAGACTCTGCATTTTACATCTTTTCATAGAGTTGGCATATTACAGTCACATCAGGAACCTGTATCTACAGAATACCAATATTCCATTCCCACCTGACTTATCATCATAATGTAATTAATTGCTGATGTAATGGATGTGGGTCCTGGAACAGGAACCTGATGACAGCAGCAATTACAGAAACACTTTGAAAAGTTTCTGGGGGCGAGAAAACTATACAGTAGCCAGGATCAATAGTGTAAAACCTCACTCAGACAGCTCAGAGAGTTGGACAGGTTTTCATCTTTCAATCCATAGAGCAGAGCCCTATATGCAGGGAAACACAGCAAAAAGAAAACATGTCAGCGAATTGCACATTGGAAAATAAAGTTGTATTGTATTGTATGAATTAATTTATTGTGAATCTTGGAGAAATAAATAGTTCAGCTAGCCTTACACTCTTAGAAAGAAGGGTTGCAGAAGGGTTTTTTGGCTGTCCCCATAGGAGAACCCATTTTGGTTCCAAATAGAAAGAACAATTTTGGGTTCCATGTAGAATCCTCTGAGTAAAAGGGTTCTAGCTGGAACCAAAGGGGTTCTACCTGAACCAAAAAGGGTTCTTCAAAGGGTTATCCTATGGGGACAGCTGAAGAACCCTTTTAGGTTCTAGATAGCACCTTTTTTTCTAAGAGTGTAACATAACGAAATGTGTTCACGATCCACAATCCTAACATGACATTTCCCTAATGAAATATAATCCTGTCATGATGTATGATCACTACTTATAACAGCATGCAATCCACTCAACCCTGTCTGATAGCCAGGTCCTACGGAAGGTATCTGTTAGTGACCCATATCTGATTAGTCGTTTGGGAGCAGCTGCAGAGCGTTTGATTGGTGCATGGGGCTGGAAAGCCTGTGTGTCAGGCTGTGCCCTCTCTAACCTGCTTGTGTGTGTGGCCCTCTGCTGATCCGTGTCTAGTTGGTCAGAGAGGGAAACCATCTGGTACCTGGTGACTATTAGAGTGTTTTATGGGATCAGTTTGAGTGAGGCATCATATGGGATGCAAGACACATCTCTGACACACTATGGTTCCGCTCACTGAACTGGGTGTGCTTGGCTATGAATCCAAGCTAATGCAATTAACGTAGCTGACAAGCTATAGAAAGTGTCGGGCCTTATTGGGCCTTCAACAAAGTACTCTTTCTCTGGCTGTCTCCATCTATCTATCCAGTCTTTCTTTCTGGTTCCTGCCTTGATTTCCTCAATCACTTTTCCTCACCTTTCTCCTGTACCCCACCCTCTCTCCTCCCTCTCTTCCCCTCTATCTAGTTTGTTTTGGTGCTGCTCCTCAGGGTGGTTAACTCGTCCCCGGTACCACATCTCTGAGGTGCTTTGTCTGTGTTGCTGTTTCAGAGATATCTGTGTTTGTTTGTGTTTCTCTATGAATCCCTGGACTCAGACTGAACCATGTGTCACCCTTGCGTTATCGGCAAGGGTGACTTCAGTGGCGGAATTTCCCTTTCTCCATTCTGTACATATAACAAGGCATTCACTCACATTCCCACATACTGCTACTCACTTAAACCCATTATTGTTGCTGTAAAGGCCCTGGTATGAAGGATAAGGACTAGGCTATATACGCCATCGATACCGGGAAGATGATCAACATAAAGTGGCAACACTCTTGCTCTCTCTCATTCTCTATTGTTCTTTCTCTCTCCCCCTCTATCCCCTCATGTTCTGTGCTCGGTTTAGCCACATTCCAATTTTCCAACTACAGTTTTTTTTCTCTTGGAACTTTTTAGTTTGGGTCTCACAAAGGCTCTCTGAGCATGAATCTTTGAGCAGTTTAGACCGCTGTATAGTGAATAATGTAGGGCACAGTCCGATGCTCCCCAGGCGACTACACCTTGCCTGAACGGATGAGTGCTCAAGATGAAAACACACACACATTCACTTTCTCCACACCTTCTCCACAGGGAGCGGGGGAGTAAGCATTCACAAACAGGAGGCAACATAGGATGCGTGTCATCTCCCTAAGCATATTTCTGTGAATTCTGATTTTGTTCGTTTGCCCACTGACAAAGACATGATCAGTCTATCATTTTAATTGTAGGTTTATTTGAACAGTGAGAGACAGAATAACAACAACAAAATCCAGAAAAACGCATGTCAAAAATGTTATAAATTGATTTGCATTTTAATGAGGGAAATAAGTATTTGACCCCTCTGCAAAACCCTTGATGGCAATCACAGAGGTCAGACGTTTTTTGTAGTTGGCCACCAGGTTTGCACACATCTCAGGAGGGATTTTGTTCCACTCCTCTTTGCAGATCTTCTTCAAGTCATTAAGGTTTCGAGGCTGACGTTTGGAAACTCGAACCTTCAGCTTCTTCCACAGAGTTTCTATGGGATTAAGGTCTGGAGACTGGCTAGGCCACTCCAGGACATTAATGTGCTTCTTCTTGAGCCACTCCTTTGTTGCCTTGGCCGTGTGTTTTGGGTCATTGTCATGCTGGAATACCCATCCACAACCCATTTTCAATGCCCTGGCTGAGGGAAGGAGGTTCTCATCCAAGATTTGACGGTACATGGCCCCGTCCATCGTCCCTTTGATGCGGTGAAGTTGTCCTGTCCCCTTAGCAGAAAAACACCCCCAAAGCATAATGTTTCCACCTCCATGTTTGACGGTGGGGATGGTGTTCTTGGGGTTGTACTCATCCTTCTTCTTCCTCCAAACACAGCGAGTGGAGTTTATTTTTGTCTCATCAGACCACATGACCTTCTCCCATTCCTCCTCTGGATCCTCCAGATGGTCATTGGCAAACTTCAGACGGGCCCGGACATGCGCTGGCTTGAGCAGGGGGACCTTGCGTGCCCTGCAGGATTTTAATCCATGACGGCGTAGTGTGTTACTAATGGTTTTCTTTGAGACTGTGGTCCCAGCTCTCTTCAGGTCATTGACCAGGTCCTGCCGTGTAGTTCTGGGCTGATCCCTCACCTTCCTCATGATCATTGATGCCCCACGAGGTGAGATCTTGCATGGAGCCCCAGACCGAGGGTGATTGACCGTCATCTTGAACTCTAATAATTGTGCCAACAGTTGTTGCCTTCTTACCAAGCTGCTTGCCTATTGTCCTGTAACCCATCCCAGCCTTGTGCAGGTCTACAATTGTATCCCTGATGTCCTTACACAGCTCTCTGGTCTTGGCCATTGTGGAGAGGTTGGAGTCTGTTTGATTGAGTGTGTGGACAAGTGTCTTTTATAGAGGTAACGAGTTCAAACAGGTGCAGTTAATACAGGTAATGAGTGGAGAACAGCAGGGCTTCTTAAAGAAAAACTAACAGGTCTGTGTCACGCCCTGGCTCTGGGGACACTTGTATGTTGAGCCAGGGTGTGCATTTCATTTGTTTATCTAGTATGTGTATTTCTATGTTGGCCTGAGTGGCTCCCAATCAGAGGCAACGAGTGTCAGCTGTCGTTGGTTGTCTCTGATTGGGAGCCATATTTAAACTGTCTGTTTCCCATTTGTGTTTGTGGGATCTTGTTTCAAGTCTGTTTATGTTAGACCGTGAACTGTCACGTATCGTTTGTTGTTTTGATCGTGTCTCTAATTAAAGAGTATGTTTGCCTGCAACGCTGCGCCTTGGTCCTCATCTCTGTTCGACGATCGTGACAGAAGATCCCACCAAGACAGGACCAAGCAGCGTGAAGAGGAGAGAGGAAGGACTTGGGATCAGTGGAGTAGGAGTCTCGACTGGGCCAAGCCAAGTGAAGAGCAGAAAGGTTGGACTTTGGAGCAGTGGGGTGAATGTCTGGCTAGAGACATGGAGACCTGGTCCACGGGTAGGAGTGAAGCCCATACATTTTTTAGGGGGGGGCTAACGCCGTGGACGACGGGGCAAAAGGAGGCCGCCAGGTTACGGGAGTCACTGGTCACCAGGGGGAAGGAGGATGTAGAGGCACGGCGAGAGGTACTGGCGTGTGTTGCCAGTCCGGTCCGGCCTGTTCCTGATCCCCACGTAGGGCCAGTGGTGTGTGTTCCCAGTACGGTCCGGCCTGTTCCTGCCACTCGCACCAAGTCAGTGGTGCGTTTCGTCAGCCCGGCGCGGCCCGTTCCTGCTCCCCGCACCAAGTCAGTGGTGCGCGTCGTCAGCCCGGTCCGGCCCATTCCTGCTCCTCGCACCAAGTCAGTGGTGCGTTTCGTCAGCCCGGCGCGGCCCGTTCCTGCTCCCCGCACCAAGTCAGTGGTGCGCGTCGTCAGCCCGGTCCGGCCCATTCCTGCTCCCCGCACCAAGTCAGTGGTGCGTTTCGTCAGCCCAGCTCGGCCCGTTCCTGCTCCCCGCACCAAGTCAGTGGTGCGCTTCGTCAGCCCGGCACGGCCCGTTCCTGCTCCCCGCACCAAGTCAGTGGTGCGCTTCGTCAGCCCGGTCCGGCCCGCTCCTGCTCCCCGCACCAAGTCAGTGGTGCGTTTCGTCAGCCCGGCGCGGCCCGCTCCTGCTCCCCACACCAAGCCAGTGGTGTGCGTCGTCAGTCCGGCACGGCCCGTGCCTGTTCCACCGGTGGCTGGTCCGGCACCGGTCAGATGCTTCACGCCGGAGCTAGAGCAATCCGCTCCACCAGTGTGCAGTCCAGCTCCGGCCAGCGGGGCCAGACCGGACCAGGGGTACTTTGGGGGGTTGGAGAGGGAGCGGGGATCAGGCCCGGAGCCGGATCCGCCGCCTAAGCGGAGTGCCCACCCGGTCCCTCCCCTGTGGTGTTTGGTGGGCGCGGTCGGAGTCCGCGCCTTTAGGGGGGGGTACTGTCACGCCCTGGCTCTGGGGACACTTGTATGTTGAGCCAGGGTGTGCATTTCATTTGTTTATCTAGTATGTGTATTTCTATGTTGGCCTGAGTGGCTCCCAATCAGAGGCAACGAGTGTCAGCTGTCGTTGGTTGTCTCTGATTGGGAGCCATATTTAAACTGTCTGTTTCCCATTTGTGTTTGTGGGATCTTGTTTCAAGTCTGTTTATGTATGTTTGCCTGCAACGCTGCGCCTTGGTCCTCATCTCTGTTCGACGATCGTGACAGTCTGTGAGAGCCGGAATTCTTACTGGTTGGTAGGTGATCAAATACTTATGTCATGCAATAAAATGCAAAGGAATTATTTAAAAATAATACAATGTGATTTTCTGGATTTTTGTTTTAGATTCCGTCTCTCACAGTTGAAGTGTACCTATGATAAAAATTACAGACCTCTACATGCTTTGTAAGTAGGAAAACCTGCAAAATCGGCAGTGTATCAAATACTTGTTCTCCCCACTGTACATACATACACATACATATCCTTTTTTTAAATATATATTCCCCTTTATTACTTTCCAACCCCACCACCCTTTCCCTAATTGGAGTAAACTAGTGAACAACAATGCTTAGGCCTCTACTTCCAGCTTATACTTACTATATACATTTTATGGACACAGTCAATTTTACAATAATTCTATTTTGTTTGTTTTTTCTCCTGAACTTCCTCTACCCTCAACCTCTCTGATCATTTTCATGATGTCCAGCCGGTTTGCTTTTATATGGCATATCTTTCTAACTGTGCTCTTTCATAAAAGCTCCCAACCTACGACCTATATACTTATTATGGACACAGTATGCTTACATTATTAGTTATCTTGTTGTTAGTTGTTATTAGTCCCATCCTTCAACTCCATTCAACACCACCCATCTATCTCTTAACACCATCCATATAGGATTAATAATTTTAATTGAAAGATTCTAAATTTTGAATCCGGCGTCATTTTGCGTATGAGTTCATAAACACTATGCCATGGGATCGGTACGTCAAAAATCTCTTCCCAACTATTTTGCAATTGACGGCTGTCAATCCTTTGGTCCTTAAATTAAACTGGTATACTTTTTTATTTATCACAGTTTTCCATATGTTTTTGTTAGCTGCATGTGCGACATAGCTCCACCAGTCCTACCGATGATATCATTTACAAAGATTATTCATTTTCTAAACATTTTAAACGTTTTTTTGTCAATTAGTATATTTGAGTTTAACCACAGTATTTGTTGCATTATTTGATCTGTCGTTTCTGGAGTATTAAATTGAAATTGCAACCAACTTTTTATGGCTTGTTTTAGAAATAGTGATATTTGGGAGATGATTTCCTTTTCAAATAACTGAAAGTGAGAGGTTGTAATCTGAATAAAGGGAAAAAGGCCATTCTTGAACATTGGGTGAGACAATCTTACTAATTTGCTAGAGAACCAGTTCGGATTTAAGTATAACTTTTGTATGACTGAAGCTTTTAGCGATAGGTCTAATGCATTAATATTTAATAATTTCTGTCCTCTGAATTAATATTAATTATATAAATAGGCCCGTTTAATTTTGTCTGGCTTGCCGTTTCAAAACAAAATGGAAAAAAAAATTCTCATATAATTTAATAAACTCTTCGCTATGCGTAGGCAAGACCATAAGCAAATAGGTATACTGGAATAATACTAAAGAGTTAATCAGGGTGAATTTTCCACAAATTGACAGGTATTTACCTTTCCATGGTAGCAAGATCTTATCTATTTTTGCTAACTTTCTATTAAAATGTATTGGAGTGAGATCATTTATTTGCTTTGGGATATGTATTCCAAGTATATATTCACATCACCATCAGACCATTTTATTGGTAAACTACATGGTAATGTAAAAATTGTATTTTTTAGTGATCCAATACATAATATAGTACATTTGTCATAATTTGGTTGTTATCCAAAGAGGTTAGAAAATGTATCTAAATCCTCTATGAGGCTGTGGAGGGATTCAAGTTGTGGATTTAAAAGAAAACATGAATCATCAGCGTAAAATGACACCTTTGTTTTTAAGCCCTGGATTTCTAATCCCTTGATATTATTGTTGGATCTGATTATTTACTATTTTACACCTAAGGTTACTATACATGATTTTTACCCATTTTATAAGAGATTCTCCAGGCATTTATATATAAACCCCAGTCGTACTTTATCAAATGCCTTTTCGAAGTCTGCTATGAATAGCAGGCCTGGTTTCCCAGATTTTCCATAGTGTTCTATTGTTTACAGTACTTGCCATATATTATCTCCAATGTATCTTCCATGTAAAAAACCTGTCTGATTAGAATGAATAATGTCTGACAATACCTTTTTAATTCTATGCGCTATACATTTTGCTAGAATTTTTACATCACAACACTGAAGTGTAAGGGGCCTCCAATTTTTTTTATGGACTGGATCTTTATATTTTCCACTTGTATCCTGTTTCAGTAATAATGAAATCACACCTTCTTCTTAAGTGTCTGATAATCTTTTATTTACATAGGAGTGGTTAAAACATGCTAATAACGGTCCTCTTAGTATATAAAAAAAGATTTGGTATACCTCGACTGGTATGCCATCCAACCCTGGAGTTTTCCCAGACTTAAAGTCTTTAATTGCATCCAGAAGTTCCTCCTCTGTAATTTCACCTTCACATGAGTCTTTCTGTATGGCTGTTAATTTTACATTATCAATAGAAAAAAACCTCTACAATTAGCTTCAGTTAGAGGAGATGGAGGCCACTGAAACGAAAACATACGCTTAAAGTACTTTGTTTCCTCCTTCAAAATATCATTTGGTGAATCATGGGTGACTCCGTCATTTGTAACCAGTTTCATTAAATTATTTTTGGTAGCATTCCTATGTTGAAGATTAAAAAAGAATTTGGTGCATTTTGCCCCATATTCCATCCAGTTTGCTTTATTTTTTATAATATATTACACTTGATCTTTCTTGAATACATTTCTCAATTTCTTTTTGTTTTTCCTCTAATTTATTTTGAGCCTCTATGTTACAGTTTTTATTGCCATCTATCTGTTCTGTTAGACCTTCTATTTCCTTTGTTAGTATAGACTCTTTTGACCTAAATTGCTTTTGTTTTCGAGATGAGTACTGAATTGCATGGCCTCTAAAGGCACATTTAAAGGCGTCCCATACAATAAGGGGATTTGCTGTACCTATGTTATGTCGGAAGAAATCAGTTATAAATTCCTTTGTCCTAGTTAAAAACAAATGATCATTCAATAGGCTTTGATAAAATGTCCAATATCCTCGCCCACGTAGAAATTCAGTAAGAGTAATGTATATGCCAATTATATGATGGTCCGACCACACTCTGTCCCCTATCAACACTTTTTTAACTTTTGGTGCCAACGAGAATCACATAAGAAAGAAGTCAAGATGACTAGCTTGATTGAGTCTCCGCCATGTATATCTCACTATATCAGGATATTTAAGCCTCCATATATCTACTAGTTCTAATGTATCCATGACATTCACGATTTCCTTAAGAGCATGAGGGTGATAGTTTGTAGTGTGATTTCCTTTACGGTCCAAATTCCTTTACGGTTAATGAGCCATATCTGTTTATGGTCCAATAACATATGTAAAA
>NC_140000.1:16273261-16280761 GCF_964263955.1 Coregonus lavaretus
AGAGAGAAGAGAGAGAGAGAGAGAGAAGAGAGAGAGAGAGAGAGAGAGAGAGAGAGAGAGAGAGAGAGAGAGAGGAGATGAGAGAGAGAGAGAGAGAGAGACTTTTGGGATGTATTTTGGTACATTGTCAACATGAGGTGAGAGAGAGAGAGAGAGAGAGAGAGAGAGAGAGAGAGAGAGAGAGAGACTTTTGGGATGTATTTTGGTACATTGTCAACATGAGGTGAGAGAGAGAGAGAGAGAGAGAGAGAGAGAGAGTAGAGGAGAGAGAGAGAGAGAGAGAGAGAGAGAGAGAGACTTTTGGGGATGTATTTTGGTACATGTCAACATGAGGTGAGAGAGAGAGAGAGAGAGAGAGAGAGAGGGAGAGGAGAGAGAGAGAGAGAGAGAGAGAGGGAGATGAGAGAGAGAGAGAGAGACTTTTGGGGATGTATTTTTGGTACATTGTCAACATGAGGTGAGAGAGAGAGAGAGAGAGAGAGAGAGAGAGAGAGAGAGAGAGAGAGAGAGAGAGAGAGAGAGAGAGAGAGAAGAGAGAGAGAGAGAGAGAGAGAAGAGAGAGAGAGAGAGAGAGAGAGAGAGACTTTTGGGGATGTATTTTGGTACATTGTCAACATGAGGTGAGAGAGAGAGAGAGATGAGAGAGAGAGAGCGAGAGAGAGAGGGGGGGAGAGAGAGAGAGAGAATTTGACATAACAATTAGGATCTGGCTAAAAATACTTGTATCAGTTATAGAAACCCATTGCCCTTTATGGTTGTGAGGTCTGGGGTCCGCTCACCAACCAAGAATTCACAAATGGGACAAACACGAAATTGAGAATCTGCATGCAGAATTCTGCAAAAATATCCTCAGTGTACAACGAAAAACACAAAATAATGCATGCAGAGCAGAATTAGGCCGATACCTGCTAATGATCAAAATACAGAAAAGAGAGCCGTTAAATTCTATAACCACTTAAAAGGACAAGCGATTCACAAACCTTTCCAATCAGACAAGCCATCACCAGCCATAACAACTCCCTTATCTACTGGTTGAAATATCACAGTGTGCCATCACAGCAGCAAGATTTGTGACCCTCGTTGCCTGTTGCCACAAGAAAAGGGCAACCAGTGAAGAACAAACACCATTGTAAATATAACCCATATTTATGTTTATTTATTTCCCATTTGTACTTTAAACTATTTGCACATTGTTACAACACTGTACATATACATAACATGACATTTGAAATGCCTTTATTCTTTTGGAACTTCTGAGTGTAATTCCTATTCATATTTATTGTTTATTTCACATCTACTTCACTTGCTTTGGCAATGTTAACATACATTTCCCATGCCAATAAAGCCCTTAAATTGAAAATTTAAATTTAAATTGAGAGAGAGAGAGAGAGAGAGAGGGGAGATCAAGAGAAAGGTAGAGAGTGATGTCGACCCATGCTATTCTTATGTCTGTGTTAAATCTGAATCATTTATAGGCTTTTGGACACCATATGTGATAATGGTGGATACGGTAATGCAGATTACTGAGGATAAGAGGGGGAGTCACTCTGCTCATCCAGGCATACTAAGACCTCTATATCACTGTCCACTGCACAGACTGATGGACTCATCCTCGTTTTAGGAAACCCTAATCTAGCTATAGTAGAGACAATGGTATTAACTGAGTGAGATCACATCATGAAAAAGGTAGGCTGGAGATGCAGTGAGATCACATCATGAAAAACGTAGGCTGGAGATGCAGTGAGATCACATCATGAAAAAGGTAGGCTGGAGATGCAGTGAGATCACATCATGAAAAAGGTAGGCTGGAGATGCAGTGAGATCACATCATGAAAAAGGTAGGCTGGAGATGCAGTGAGATCACATCATTAAAAAGGTAGGCTGGAGATGCAGTGAGATCACATCATGAAAAAGGTAGGCTGGAGATGCAGTGAGATCACATCATGAAAAACGTAGGCTGGAGATGCAGTGAGATCACATCATGAAAAAGGTAGGCTGGAGATGCAGTGAGATCACATCATGAAAAACGTAGGCTGGAGATGCAGTGAGATCACATCATGAAAAAGGTAGGCTGGAGATGCAGTGAGATCACATCATTAAAAAGGTAGGCTGGAGATGCAGTGAGATCACATCATTAAAAAGGTAGGCTGGCGATGCAGTGAGATCACATCATGAAAAAGGTAGGCTGGAGATGCAGTGAGATCACATCATGAAAAACGTAGGCTGGAGATGCAGTGAGATCACATCATGAAAAAGGTAGGCTGGAGATGCAGTGAGATCACATCATGAAAAAGGTAGGCTGGAGATGCAGTGAGATCACATCATGAAAAAGGTAGGCTGGAGATGCAGTGAGATCACATCATTAAAAAGGTAGGCTGGAGATGCAGTGAGATCACATCATTAAAAAGGTAGGCTGGAGATGCAGTGAGATCACATCATTAAAAAGGTAGGCTGGAGATGCAGTGAGATCACATCATTAAAAACGTAGGCTGGAGATGCAGTGAGATCACATCATTAAAAAGGTAGGCTGGAGATGCAGTGAGATCACATCATTAAAAAGGTAGGCTGGAGATGCAGTGAGATCATATTTATGGAAAGTAAATCAACAAGAGATTAATTATGTCATAGAATGGGAAGAAAACCCTACTGGTTTTTGCACACATTTGCATTTGAAATAGCCTTATGTTAATTTGCATGTCATTACGTTGTTACATTCACTCATTATTCAGATTCTGTGTTGTATAGATTTCCAGAACACGACAATCCGTTACTCCCTGCAGTCAATCCAAGCCATTATAAGATGTGTGTTTTTATGTAATTTTTATTAGTTCAGCTGCCACTGCAGCTGCTTTCCCCACAAATGCATCCCGATCCTATCCTTCGACTTTGACTGTAACTGTAGATAATTCAAACACAAAGGGCCCCCTGAAAACGCTCTCTCAGCCAGTCGTAAATGTAATTCACGATGGGGCTGCAGGAAGGCTCTGATTTCCCTGAAATTTGATTGCTCCGTAAGGCACAGCTAAAAGAGTCTCGTTTGGCCAGACTGTGGTTGGCAAGCCTTTTGGGGATGTATTTTGGTACATTGACAACGTGAGGTGACTGAAAAAGACCTCACTTTAATCTGTGTGTAGGCCCATGTTCTGCATGGCTTGGTTATTTGGTGGGGGAGTGAGATACAAAGAAAGAGGGGGAGGTATTTGTTTGTGCCTTTTCCTATAGAAGTCTTTCAGATCTCCCTGGGTTTCACATCAGAAGGGTTTCCCAGCTGTGTGGTCGAGCCCAGTGGGAAGGGGGTTAAACCATTTGAACATGGTCAGTGTATGTGGAAGCTAAGCCTGGAATGGCACAGGAGGGAGGGGAGGAGGGAGGGGAGGAGGGAGGGGTCACATGCAGGCCTGCAGCTACGGTGCCAAGGTGGGTCTTGTCTCTCATAGCAGACATAAAAGGCAGGGACAGAACAGGAGCTGAATATTGACTACTTCCTCACTGCTGAAACGTTTTCCATTCAGGCTTCTGTAACTCTAAGTTACTGTAAAAGGCAGTGCACACTAGCTTGCTGCTTATATTGGCTAACATATTTGTGTTACTGAAGTGGCAGCCATAAAACGTGAACTTTACACCGTACACTAACACAGGTTGTTGAGTGGTTTGCAGCGTTTTTGTCTGGTTGTTTACATGTTGCATTGATTTTGTCAAAGCCATTTGAGATGGGAGTCATGTCCCTGAAAACATGATTTGGCAACATAGGTTTATTAATGTCTCAGCCATAGCCTACGACCCTTGAGGTGGTGGACCTTCAACACCGTGAACCATCAGATCCAGGCACACATCTCTGTGTGACTGGCAGATATCTCAGCTTGGATGTCGGCTCACCACCTCAAGCTCAACCTCGACAAGACGGAGCTGCTCTTCCTTACGGGGAAGGCCTGCACGCCCAAAGACCTCTCCATCACCTCTCCACTCCACGGTGTCCCCCTCCCAGAGTGCAAAGAACCTTGGCGTGACTCTGGACAACACCCTGTCGTTCTCTATAAACATCAAAGCAGTGATTCCTGCAGGTTTATGCTCTACAACATCCGCAGAGTACGAACCTACCTCACACAGGAAGTGGCACAGGTCCTAATCCAGGTACTTGTCATCTCCCGTCTGGACTACTACTACTCCCTGTTGGCTGGGATCCCCGCTTGTGCCATCAAATCCCTGCAAATTATCCAGAACGCTGCAGCCCGCCTGGTGTTCAACTTTCCCAAGTTCTTCCATGTCACCCCGCTCCTCAGCACACTCCACTGGCGGCTTCCAGTCAAAGCTCGGATCCATTACAAGACCATGGTAATTGTCTACGGAGCAGCAAGAGGAACTGCCCCTCCCTACCTTCAGGCTCTGCTCAAACCCTACACCCCAACCCGAGGACTCCATTCTGCCTCCTCTAATTTCTTGGCCCTTCCACCCCCACGGGTGGGCAGCTCACGCTCATCCCAGTCCAAGCTCTTCTCTGTCCTGGCACCCCAATGGTGGAACCAGCTTTCCCCTGAAGCTTGGACAGCAGAGTCCCTGCACATTTTCCGATAACAACTGAAACCATACCTCTTCAAAGAGTATCTTAAATAATCCCACAGCACCCCCGGGCGCGATGCCGTGGATGTCGATTTAAGGCAGACCCCCGCACCTCTCTGATTCAGAGGGTTTGGGTTAAATGCGGAAGACACATTTCAGTTGAATGCATTCAGTTGTCCCACCTAGCTATCTTAAGATGAATGCACTAACTGTAAGTCCCTCTGGATAAGAGCAGTGGCTAAATGACAACATTTAAAAATGTAAGTGTAAATGATGACAGAACCTCTTGTCAATAGCTATTATACAGGGGAATGTCAAACCAGTGGTAATTGTGCATTAGTTTGTAGGTACAGGGGGGTACATATGTTTAATATGCATATAATAAGCATCCTGATGTCAACAGAGCACTCTAGAAATATTGTCAATTAGATAAGTAGCCTAAACTACCTGTAACTTACTGGATGGATGTAAGTTACTCGAACGGCAGATGTGTGTTATTGGACCAGAATAAATCTATTCAAAGAGTCCCACTCCCGCCCCCTTAAAACAGCGAACCTCCTATGCATAATAAAAAAAAGTCCGCCCACTTAGAGGCGCGCGGGGAGAGCCATGGGATGCCTCAAGAAATGGAATCTCCCATTTGAGCTACAAGTATTGGATAGTCTATTTTGCAACCACTGATCGGGATATTAGACAATATCTGTGAAAATCTGGTTGGATACATATAGCTTACCCCTGAGTCACTTTCTGTCACCAGGCTACTCCTAACCTGAAGTAGTAGGCATAAAGGCTACTCCGAACAGCTCGAGCAAGGGAGCGACTAAATGTGCCATTTGGCAACTGTAGGCTATAGCACGTGCAGCTTGACTACTGCATATTTGGAACTCAGTTCGGGTGTGTGTGTTTTTTTTTTATTATGCCAGTGCGCACTTGATGTTGGTCTGTAGACACTCAATTTATATTCGATTCAGATTAAACTATAGCTGCATCACACTGGCTACTTCAGACAAGACACCGTTACCTTCGTAAGGAACTAATCCTCGTTTGAAATGCCATGCGTAATTGCATCCAATCTAAACAGTTGTTATTTACGCTACATAACAGGATTTTACAAAACATATAGGCTAATTCCAATAAATTAAAACGCAGCAAGAACTTCATCATGTCTTGAATAGATATTGCTTTGTAAAGAATATTTCGATACATTTACAAAACACAGTTGATCAAGGAAGGAACACTCTTTCGACAAAAAAATCCTCTCTCTATTCTCTCTTGCGTTCTCTTGCACATGTCTAACCCCAACCCTCTTTGCTGTGGCTCATTCACTTCGGTGTGTCACCCACGCATTGTTCCGACTCCATCTCCAGAAGGGGGGGCTGCTGGGTATATGCGTTTGTGACGAATCCCAGGGCTTCAAAGACTGAAACCAGGTCCAGCGCGTGGACCGCAGACACACCGGCAAGGACACTCCAAAACTGGGATGAACGATGGGTGCTGCCTAAACGCTCGCACTGGAATCAAGACAAAACACCGCGAGCTCTCCTGATTTTACGCTTTGTTAGACCTTCACTTCACCTGGCGCCTGTGTCGATCGAAGCCAGCGAAATTGGAGAATAACTTGATGACAAGGCTTCTACAATAAATTGGGATTTAAAAAATATAGATTTTGCGAGCATCTCTTCAGAAACAGGGGGACCTTTGAATTTGGATCGACATACTGTTAAAACCTACATGGATTGGATTTGTATTCATTTGACTCATTGGAACTTTGGAATAAATCGGGTTTGAATTGCAGGTCTGCTCAGACTTGTTAATTTCATCCAAATATCTATATTTTTCCAATTACATTAGGCTATACATCGGCTACGCGTACTTGAAATAATAAATACAACGAACTAATTTTAATCAAGCTTGTGGAATGGTTGATTGTCTCTCGAAAGTATTTGAGCTTGGAACACGGAAGATATGCTTCAATGGAACTGTTAACTTTTTCAAGGTAAATATTACTTTAATTTAATATATAGACACCTCAAAGTAAAGCGTTATTGTGACTTTCAAC
Source organism: Coregonus lavaretus (assembly GCF_964263955.1). Classification (NCBI taxonomy): domain Eukaryota; kingdom Metazoa; phylum Chordata; class Actinopteri; order Salmoniformes; family Salmonidae; genus Coregonus; species Coregonus lavaretus. The sequence continues at coordinate 16,279,878 of NC_140000.1, forward strand.
CGAATGTGCTATGTCAATAACATAGTGTTATATTAATCCGACATTGGATCTCCGCTTCTCGCATCTTCCCTTGAGGCAGTGGAGTTTTTAAGAATTAAACATTTGTGTTTGATAAAATATTTAGTGAATTCATTTTGCAGCACCATGGTTTTAAGATAATTCTCGTTGATGACAGACTAGCAGCAAAGCCGAGGCGTTGGTCGGCAGTTTCAGACAGGCAAGGGATAGAAAATATCCGTCACTCATCACATCAACTTCTTCTAAACCCACTGGGCATTGCCCTTCTTTCCGTTCTGGTCCCTCCTAATTCGATTACTATAAGCTGTACTGCTTTGGAAATGGAGAACAGGGCCAGATGAATTTTCTCCGAGCAGTTTTTAGTGGTCCGGGTGTGGATTTAGGCAGTATAAACATGTCAAACAGACGCGCTCAGGGAATCACAGCGCGCCCGACTCCTAGCGCCCTTGCGGCGGCCGTGGTCTCTGGTAGGCTAGTCGCTGTCCAATGTACCTATCCAGTATCTCCGACAGACTGGATAGCAAGGTCGCCACAACAAATATCTACTCTGATTTCATGAGTTTGACTAAACCCTAGTATTTAATTTTTGAGGAAATCAAAGGGGCCTTTTCCGGGATACAAATATGGCAAACGTTTTTTATATGATTTTGGAGATGCCTTTGTTGTGCATATTGATTGTTTCTCTACATTTGTGTTATTATCTGCCTTATTTGTCTAGGGAAGGGATTCCTCGGTGGCTCTTTTTACCCTACTACCCGTGTCCTCTTGTCTCTGCGTTTGGAAGTAGCTGCACTCTGATAGATGTAGCTCTCCATGGCATGAAAATTGCATTATTTGTGAACTCTACTCCACTTTTTAACTCTCCA
>NC_140000.1:16285761-16290761 GCF_964263955.1 Coregonus lavaretus
AAAAAAAAAAGTGAATTATTCTTATTAACTTACATTTTGTTTGCAAAACCCAATGATAAAAGACAGGTTATTGGAACCAATAATTTCTCTCCAGTCTGTCTGTATACTCCCTGATGAGAACAAGGGATGGTTGTGCTTTGATCTCAAGTCCCATCATCTGTATCAGAGACCACATCTCAGTGAGTCACCATTCAATCCCTTCTGATTCCTCTATGAGCTTGTTAGCCTAGCGTCAACACAGGAACTCATCAGAGTTACCGCTATTCTCCACTGTAATTGGTTGCCTGAGCAACATGGTATAATTAAAATCATTAAAATGCTGAAAGCTGTATCATTAGAAAATGTCATAATGCTGAAAGCTGTTGTACATAGGATCAAATAATAGGTTTTTATTTTTGGAAGTTGGCATGTAGTCTACCTCACTTTCATATAGCGGAAGATTAATTTGATAATGGACTTGAAAGTGAGCAGGGTTGCAACATTTCTGGAACATTCAATAAATTCCCTGGTTTTCCCCAAATCCCAGATGGAGATTTCCAGGCATCAGGAGGGAATAACCAGGAAATATGGAATCCTCCAACCAGGATTTCTGGAAAAACAGGGAATGTATTGAAAGTTCCAGGAATTTTGCAACCCTAAAAGTGAGTATTATAGGCTACAGATGTTTTAAGCTAGTCCATATTGGAATTATAACACTGAGTGGTAGCATTCGGAATCATACTTCATTCCACCTGTTGCAACAGAAAAGAGAGGATGAGGATATAGTAAGGTTTATTTGAGCTTGTACACATTCACAGCTGAAAGCTGAATTACAGTGTACAGACAAAAGGAAAGAAAAATAAGATTTTAGGGGGAAATTAAGAGTTGATATTGATAAAGTTGAATTAGCAAAGTAATTGTCTGATTGTGTACCATAGTATGTTATGATGTTCTATGTCTTAATATTGATATATATATATATATATATTATATAAAGTATATGATATTTATTGACAGGAGTGTCCTGAGGGTTGGGTGCTGTTTTTGTATGTTGGGTGTGATTTGGGCGTCATACACCCTACATTAGTGAAGGGGCACTGATAGCCATATGTATTGTCTTTGACCTTATTCTCTGTATATCTTGTATATTATTTCCAGAAAAAATACATAGCTTCAGTCTCAATGGACACAGTACTTTATTGATCCTCATAGTGGGAATCTGTTTGTTTAGTTAATGTTGTCAATTAGTAAGGTGATGCTCTGCATGGTTTTACAGGCAGGCAACTGATCTACTAGATGGGTATCATGCTGTGTAAATATGCTTAGAAAACCCAATGATAAAAGACAGGTTATTGGAACCAATAATTTCTCCCCAGTCCGTCTGTATACTCCCTGATGAGAACAAGGCATGGTTGTGCTTTGATCTCAAGTCCCATAGATAATCATCTGTATCAGAGACCACATCTCAGTGAGTCTCCATTCAATCCCCTCTGATTCCTCTATGAGCTAGTTAGCCTAGCATCAACACAGGAACTCATCAGAGTTACCTCTACTCTCCACTCTAATTGGTTGCCTGAGCAACATGGTATCATTAAAATCATTAAATTCATTAAAATGCTGAAAGCTGTATCATTAGAAAATGTACAAATGCTGAAAGCTATTTTTATTTTTGGAAGTTGGCATGTAGTCTACCTCACTTTCATATAGTGGAGGATTAATTTGATAATGGACTTGAAAGTGAGCAGGGTTGCAAAAATCCTGGAACTTTATTAAATTCCCTGTTGTTGTTTTTTTTCAGAAATCCCAGATGGAGGTTTCCTGGAATCAGGAGGGAATAACCAGGAAATCTGGAATCCTCCAACCAGGATTTCTGGAAAACCAGGGAATGTATTGAAAGTTCCAGGAATTTTGCAACCCTAAAAGTGAGTATTATAGGCTACAGATGTTTTAAGCTAGTCCATATTGGAATTATAACACTGAGTGGTAGCATTCGGAATCATACTTCATTCCACCTGTTGCAACAGAAAAGAGAGGATGAGGATATAGTAAGGTTTATTTGAGCTTGTACACATTCACAGCTGAAAGCTGAATTACAGTGTACAGACAAAAGGAAAGAAAAATAAGATTTTAGGGGGAAATTAATTAATATAGATAAAGTTGAATTAGCATAAATGTCTGATCGTGTGACATAGTATGTTATAATGTTCTACGTCTGAATACTTATGCAAATAAGATATTTCAGATTTTTTTTTAAAATAAATTTGCAACAATTTCTAAATACCTGTTTTCGCTTTGTCATTATGGGGTATTGTGTGTAGATTAATGAGTGAAAAAATGAATTTAATCCATTTTAGAATAAGGCTATAACATAACAAAATGTGGAAAAAGTCAAGGAGTCTGAATACTTACCTGTCAAAAGTTTGAACACACCTACTCATTGAAGGGTTTTTCTTTATTTTTACTATTTTCTACTTTGTAGAATAATAGTGAAGACATCAAAACTATGAAATAACACATATGGAATCATGTAGTAACCAAAAAAGTGTTAAACAAATCAAAATATATTTTAAATTTGAGATTCTTCAAATAGCCACCCTTTGCCTTGATGACAGCTTTGCACACTCTTGCCATTCTCTCAACCAGCTTCATGAGGTAGTCACCTGGAATGCATTTCAATTAACAGGTGTGCCTTTTTAAAAGTTAATTTGTGGAATTTCTTTCCTTCAGTGGTGTTGTGACATGGTAGGGGGGTATACAGAAGATATGCCCTATTTGGTAAAAGACCAAGTCCATATTATGGCAAGAACAGCTCAAATAATCAAAGAGAAACGACAGTCCATCATTACTTTAAGACATGAAGGTCTCAATACAGGACATTTCAAGAACTTTGAAAGTTTATTCAAGTGCAGCCACAAAAACCATAAAGTGCTGTGATGAAACTGGCTCTCATGAGGACCACCACAGGAAGTATTTCAGCTTTCTATTTTAGCTTTCTGTTTATGTGGACTGTTTTAGATTCATTTTGAATACATTTTGTTGATACAACTTTATCACAAATTGCTGCAGAGGATAAGTTCATTAGAGTTACCAGCCTCAAAAATTGCAGTCCAAATAAATGCTTCACAGAGTTCAAGTCACAGACACATCTCAACATCAACTGTTTAGAGGGGATTGTGTGAATCAGGCCTTCATAGTCGAATTGCTGCAAAGAAACCACTACTAAAGGACACCAATAAGAAGACGAGACCTACTTGGGCCAAGAAACACGAGCAATGGACATTAGACCGGTGGAAATTTGTCCTTTGGTCTGGAGTCCAAATTTGAGAATTTTTGTCTTTGTGAGACGCGGTGCGGGTGAACGGATGATCTCCGCATGTGTGGTTCTCACAGTAATGCATGGAGGAGGAGGTGTTATGGTGTGGGGGCGCTTTGCTGGTTACACTGTCTGTGATTTATTTAGAATTCAAGGCACACTTAACCAGAATGGCTACCACAGCATTCTGCAGCGATACGCCATCCCATCTGGTTTGGGCTTAGTGGGACTATCATTGGTTTTTCAACAGGACAATGACCCAACGCACCTCCAAGCTGTGTAAGGGCTATTTTACCAAGAAGGAGAGTGATGGAGTGCTGCATCAGATGACTCCACAATCCCCTGACCTCAACCCAATTGAGATGGCTTGGGATGAGTCGGACGGCAAAGTGAAGGAAAAGCAGCCAACAAGTGCTCAGCATATGTGGGAATTCTTTCAAGACTGTTGGAAAAGCATTCCAGATTAAGCTGGTTGAGAGAATGCCAAGAGTGTGCAAAGCTGTCATCAAGGCAAAGGGTGGCTATTTGAAGACTCTCAAATATAAAATATATTTTGATATGTTTAACACTTTTTTGGTTACTACATGATTCCATACAGTGAGGGGAAAAAGTATTTGATCCCCTGCTGATTTTGTACGTTTGCCCACTGACAAAGAAATGATCAGTCTATAATTTTAATGGTAGGTTTATTTGAACAGTGAGAGACAGAATAACAACAAAAAAATCCAGAAAAACGCATTTCAAAAATGTTATAAATTGATTTGCATTTTAATGAGGGAAATAAGTATTTGACCCCCTCTGAATCAGAAAGATCTCTGGCACCCAGGTGTCTTTTATACAGGTAACAAGCTGAGATTAGGAGCACACTCTTAAAGGGAGTGCTCCTAATCTCAGCTTGTTACCTGTATAAAAGACACCTGTCCACAGAAGCAATCAATCAATCAGATTCCAAACTCTCCACCATGGCCAAGACCAAAGAACTCTCCAAGGATGTTAGGGACAAGATTGTAGACCTACACAAGGCTAGAATGGGCTACAAGACCATCGCCAAGCAGCTTGGTGAGAAGGTGACAACAGTTGGTGCGATTATTTGCAAATGGAAGAAACACAAAAGAACTGTCAATCTCCCTCGGCCTGGGGCTCCATGCAAGATCTCACCTCGTGGAGTTACAATGATCATGAGAACGGTGAGGAATCAGCCCAGAACTACACGGGAGGATCTTGTCAATGATCTCAAGGCAGCTGGGACCATAGTCACCAAGAAAACAATTGGTAACACACTACGCTGTGAAGGACTGAAATCCTGCAGCGCCCGCAAGGTCCCCCTGCTCAAGAAAGCACATATATATATATCAACTCAACTCGCCGTGTTTGGAGGAGGAGGAATGCTGCCTATGACCCCAAGAACACTATCCCCACCGTCAAACATGGAGGTGGAAACATTATGCTTCGGGAGTGTTTCTCTGCTAAGGGGACAGGACACCTTCACTGCATCAAAGGGACGATGGACGGGGCCATGTACCGTCAAATCTTGGGTGAGAACCTCCTTCCCTCAGTCAGGGCATTGAAAATGGTTCGTGGATGGGTATTCCAGCATGACAATGACCCAAAACACACAGCCAAGGCAACAAAGGAGTGGCTCAAGAAGAAGCCCATTAAGGTCCTGGAGTGGCCTAGCCAGTCTCCAGACCTTAATCCCATAGAAAAT
>NC_140000.1:16295761-16309562 GCF_964263955.1 Coregonus lavaretus
ATGGGAGTGGGCTCCACGGAACTCTCCTCCGTGTCCTACAGTCGGGACAGAGCATCTGCCTTAGCATTCTGGGAGCCTGGCCTGTAAGAAAGGGTGAAAACAAAATGGGTTAGAAACATAGACCACCTTGCCTGGCGAGGGTTTAACCTCTTCGCCGCTCGGATGTACTCCAGATTGCGGTGGTCAGTCAAAATGAGAAAAGGGTGTTTAGCCCCCTCAAGCCAATGTCTCCACACTTTCAGGGCTTTGACCATAGCCAACAGCTCCCGGTCCCCCACATCATAGTTGCGCTCCGCCGGGCTGAGCTTCTTCGAAAAGAAAGCACAGGGGCGGAGCTTGGGTGGCGTGCCCGAGCGCTGAGAAAGTACAGCGCCTATCCCAGCCTTGGATGCGTCCACCTCAACCGTGAAGGCCAAGGAGGGATCCGGATGAGCCAGCACTGGAGCCGAGGTAAACAGGTCCTTCAGGCAACTAAAAGCCCTGTCCGCCTCAGCTGACCACCACAGACGCACCGGTCCCCCCTTCAGCAATGAGGTAATGGGAGCCGCTACCTGACCAAAGCCCCGGATAAACCTCCGGTAGTAGTTGGCAAACCCCAAGAATCGCTGCACCTCCTTCACCGTGGTTGGAGTCGACCAATTACGCATGGCCGAAATGCGGTCACTCTCCATCCTCACCCCAGACGCGGACATGTGGTACCCTAGGAAGGAGATGGACTCCTGAAAGAACAAGCATTTCTCTGCCTTAGCATACAGGTCATGCTCCAACAGTCTTCTAAGCACTTTACGTACCAGGGACACATGCTCGGCCCTTGTAGTGGAGTATATAAGGATGTCATCAATATACACCACTACCCCTTGTCCGTGCAGGTCCCTGAAAATCTCATCCACAAATGACTGGAAGACTGATGGAGCATTCATTAACCCGTATTGCATGACAAGATACTCATAATGTCCAGAGGTGGTACTAAATGCCGTCTTCCACTCATCTCCCTCCCGGATACGCACTAGGTTGTACGCGCTCCTGAGATCCAATTTTGTGAAGAAGCGTGCCCCGTGCAATGATTCCGTCATACTAGCTATCAGGGGTAATGGATAGCTGTACTTGATGGTAATCTGATTTAAGCCACGGTAATCAATGCACAGGCGTAAACCACCATCCTTCTTCTTCACAAAAAAGAAACTCGAAGAGACAGGTGAAATGGATGGCCGAATGTATCCCTGTCTCAGAGATTCGATGACATATGTCTCCATAGCCGCCCTCTCCTCCTGAGACAAAGGATACACGTGACTCCGGGGAAGTGCAGCTCCTACCTGGAGATTTATCGCGCAATCCCCCAGACGATGGGGTGGTAATTTAGTCGCCCTCTTTTTACTGAAGGCGATAGCCAAATCGGCATACTCGGCAGGAATGTGCATAGTGGAAACCTGGTTTGGAATTTCCACCGTAGTTGCCCCCAAGGGAACTCCTACACACATCCCTGAACACTGACCGGACTATCCCTTGAGAGCCCTCTGTTGCCATGAAATCGTGGGGTCATGAATGGTTAACCAGGGAAGTCCCAACACCACAGGATACGCAGGAGAATCAATCAGATAGAGGCTAATCCTCTCCTCATGACCCCCCTGCGTCCTCATCAGAAGTGGAGTGGTGACCTCCCTGATTATGCCTGACCCTAACGGGCGACTATCTAATGCATGCACAGGGAAAGGTTTATCAACAGACACAGTAGGGATCCCTAAACTACGAGCATACTGGCGATCAATAAAATTCCCAGCCGCGCCTGAATCTACTAGTGCCTTATGCTGGGAATGGGGGAAAAATCTGGAAAAACACAGATATACACAGATTAGCAACAGAAGGCTCTGGGTGAGTCGGGTGCCTACTCACCTGAGACGGTCGACCAGTGCCCTGCTTGCTGCCTCGACCTCCTGAGGACCCTCCCAAGCACCGACCAACAGTGTGTCCTCTGCGGCCACAGTTGGTGCAGGGGACGGTCCCTCTCCCCGTCTCCCTAACCGCAGCACCTCCGAGCTCCATGGGGGTAGGCTCAGAGGTGCTGGGGGATGGAATGGACGGCCCCCGATCAGAACGTCCACGACCTGCCAACAGGTTATCCAACCTGATGGACATGTCCACCAGTTGGTCCAGGTTGAGATCGGTGTCCCTGCAGGCCAGCTCCCGACGGATGTCCTCCCTTAAGCTGCAACGATAGTGGTTGATCAGGGCCCTCTCATTCCATCCCGCGCTGGCTGCTAAAGTTCTAAACTCCAGCGCAAACTCCTGCTCGCTCCTCATCTCCTGTCGTAGGTGGAACAGACGTTCACCCGCCGCTCTCCCCTCTGGTGGTTGATCGAATACCGCCCTGAAGCGGCGGGTGAAATCCTCGTAGCGGACAGTTCTTGAGTCTATTCCTCCCCACTTGGCATTGGCCCATTCAAGCGCCTTCCCCGATAGACAGGAGATGAGGGCCAACACGCTCTCGTATCCCGAGGGCGCCGGGTGAATGGTGGCCAGGTAGAGCTCTACCTGGAGGAGAAATCCCTGGCACCCGGCAGGTGTACCGTCATATGCCCTCGGGAGCGAGAGCCGAATTCCACTGGACCCCAGTGGCGAAGTGGTGACCAGTGTTGTAGGTGGTTGAGTGGTTGGAGTTGGTGACGGGATACCACCTCTCTCCCATCGTTCCATCGTCTGGAACATTCGTTCTATGGTGACACCGAGAGTCTGAATCATCAACTCTTGACGTTGGACTCGTTCCTCCATTGTCTCGGTTAATCCGGCTGTTCCTGCTGACTCCATAGGGGTACGTGTTACTGTCATGAATGTCTGTGGAATGCGGTAGGCCAGAGTCAAGCGCAGGACACAGAATGAAATGAAAATCTACTTCACTGAATAGTAAAGAAACAAGCAAAACCTCCAAACACAGGGAGGAGCAAACCCGCTCACAAACGACACTCGTAACAAGTAACAAACACGCACAACACACAGTGGGGGCAAACAGGTTAAATAAGGAAATGACATCATACTATCATAAGAAACAGGTGCGCAACACTAGACAACAATCAGGTGAACATAGAAACATAAAACATAGATCGGCAGCAGCTACAATTCCGGTGACGACGAACGCCGTAGCCTGCCCGAACCAAAAGGAAGGGCAGTCTCGGCAGAATCCGTGACAGTGAGTTATTTTAGTTAAGAGCTCACTTATTTGTTTGTGTGTGTGAGCCGTTTGCAATCGTTAGGCTGCAGGTGCCAGTCGTAAATATTCTGCCAATGATTTGTTGTATACTCTATATGGATATCTGCCCCTCCCTGGGAGCCCCGGACTAAAATAGGCTTTGTTTGGCAGCTCAGCACTTGTAAATCTGCCTGTGACATTTTGATAGCGGACGACACACCGGGGGGAGAGCAAATATCATTAGGGGAGGGCAGGATTAAAATCTGTCACTCAAAGACTCCATTATCGACACAATGAGCATGAGGCGCTCCGGGCAGACGTCGCCATCGCCGGGAGACAGACAGACAGAGCCATCAGCAAGTTAAACGACAGGAAAATAAAACAAGAAAGGGATGGAGTTTAAAGGGGAAGAGAAGGTGTGAACTTGTGGGGGTGTGGTCTTGTCAGTCAGGGTAGTCGTGGGTAAACAGAAAGTCGTAAATATTTCAGCCGTCATGGCAGAGTGTGGGCAGCTGGTCCCTTCTGAATGGTAATGAAGGAAGAGGAGGAGAGAGAGAGACCGTCTCAATAGAGCCCTTCAGTCCTGGACTGGGAACCTCTACTGCCTGCATGCCCACACACACACACACGCACACACGCACACACACACACACACACACACACACACATAGGCACGTACACATTTGCATGCACGAGCACACACACACACGCGCACACACATACACAAAATCACAGACCCATGGGACCCCAGCTGAGTGGAGAGTCCCACAGGACAGTGCTGCTCTGTGTGTCCTCATTGTGGCCTCTCTATTCCCAGGCCTTTGGTCTCTCTGGTCTCTTTGGTCTCTCTGGTCTCGCTCTCTATAACCAGGCCTCTGGTCTCTCTGGTCTCTCTGGTCTCTCTGGTCTCTCTGGTCTCTCTGGTCTCTCTGGTCTCTCTGGACTCTCTCTCTATTCCCAGGCCGCTGGTCTCTCTGGTCTCTCTCTCTATTCCCAGGCCTCTGGTCTCTCTGGTCTCTCTCTCTATTCCCAGGCCGCTGGTCTCTCTGGTCTCTCTGGTCTCTCTGGTCTCTCTCTCTATTCCCAGACCTCTGGTCTCTCTGGTCTCTCTGGTCTCTCTGGTCTCTCTGGTCTCTCTGGACTCTCTCTCTATTCCCAGGCCTCTGGTCTCTCTGGTCTCTCTGGTCTCTCTGGTCTCTCTGGTCTCTCTGGTCTCTCTGGTCTCTCTGGTCTCTCTGGTCTCTCTCTCTATTCCCAGGCCGCTGGTCTCTCTGGTCTCTCTGGTCTCTCTGGACTCTCTCTCTATTCCCAGGCCTCTGGTCTCTCTGGTCTCTCTGGTCTCGCTCTCTATTCCCAGGCCTCTGGTCTCTCTGGTCTCTCTCTCTATTCCCAGGCCTCTGGTCTCTCTGGTCTCTCTGGTCTCTCTGGTCTCTCTGGTCTCTCTCTATTCCCAGGCCTATGGTCTCTTTGGTCTCTCTGGTCTCTCTGGACTCTCTCTCTATTCCCAGGCCTTTGGTCTCTCTCTCTCTAACTTTCTAATACTCCAGTGTCCCTAAGGGGCCCATGATAAAGCCTACCCAAAGCCTAGTCATCAGCCTATTATTCATACTCAAAGCTCCATCATTCTAGTCATCATACTCAAAAGCCTGGTTAGTCATCAGTCTCAAGGCCTAGTCATCTCTGGACCTTCTACTGACTTCCATTGCTCTTTGTCATCATCACTCGTTTATGTAACTTTACATCAGGGGTAGACAACTACATTCAGCCGCGGGACGATTTTTGCGGAACATAACTATAATCATTTGTACACTGCAAATGACCACAATTTAGGCCAAAAATAGATTGAATTACAAAAAAATATATAATTTAATACCTTGATTACATTGAAACACAGGTGATTTTATTATTTGACAAAAAAAATCACTTGTGGCCCGGTTGTGTTCGCGGGCCACCTGTTGCCGACCCCTGCTCTAGATGGATCCAAAATGGCTTTTTACTTCCTATAATTGGCACCACTTTTGGCCAGTGTCCCCGTGTGCACTATGGGAATAGATTGGAATAGGTAACAATTCCAGACACAGCCTCCCTGTCTAATGCCCTGCCCCCTACTGCCTACAGCACATCATCAGGGTAAAATTGGATCTCTGTGGGTCTGACAAGATGTGAGGTGAGGTTCGTACACGAGCATGTGTATGTATGTGTGTGCGTGTGTGAGTGTGGCAGAAGGGGAGTTCCCTGACAAGTGCAGTAACAAAGGCTAATTATCTGCAACATTTAAAGCCTTATTGCGTGTGACAAGCTTTCCCTGTCATCTCCAGCAGGATAATTAACATGATTCAACCCCAAAATAGACTGTACTTCTACACAATGGCCTGTGAAAATCTGATTGCAACGCCTTAAATAATACAGGGAGGGAATTTAGCCAGAATGTCTTGTTATTCAGCGCTCACTTTCTCTATCACACAAATACTGACACACCGGCAGACAGGCATACACACAAATGCCATAGATAGCCTACACTAATACACATATACACACTTCCTCTCTCTCTCTCTTTCCCCCCAGATGTCCCATATTAAGTAATTGCTGATTCACTGTAACATACTGTTATTGTCTCAGCGCTGTCAAAGAGCTGATTTTGCAGTGAGTCCTGATGCTGTATAAGTGTAATGTATTCTGATACTGCTGGGGTTAGAACGTTGTATTTGTCTGAAGCCAGTGTCTGTCAAGCTGTGAGGTCATGAACTTGTGAGGTCATGCAGTGAAGTCGTGCTAATGTTGGCACGTTGTGTTGCTAAGTCTTTTCTACTCCTTGAGTGACAGTAACACGACATTGTAGGGGAGAGTGGGGTAAGTTGAGCCAATTTTTACATTCAGCATCACTCTATCAAGGGAAATCTAGTATTCTTTAAAACAAAGATATCTACATACAGTACCAGTCAAAAGTTTGGACACACCTACTCATTCAAGGTTTTTTCTTTATTTTTACTATTTTCTACATCGTAGAATAATAGTGAAGACATCAAAACTATTAAATAACACATATGGAATCATGTAGTAACCAAAAAAAGTGTTAAACAAATCCAAATATATTTTATGTTTGAGATTCTTCAAATAGCCACCCTATGCCTTGATGACAGCTTTGCACAGTCTTGGCATTCTCTCAACCAGCTTCACCTGGAATGCTTTTCCAACAGTCTAGGGCGGCAGGTAGCTTAGTGGGTAAGAGCGTTGTGCCAGTAACCGAAAGGTCGCTGGTTCTAATCCCCGAGCCGACTAGGTGAAAAATCTGTCGATGTGCCCTTGAGCAAGGCACTTAACCCTAATTGCTCCTGTAAGTCGCTCTGGATAAGAGCGTCTGCTAAATGACTAAAATGTAAAAAATGTAAAATGTAAGGAGTTCCCACATATGCTGAGCACTTGTTGGCTGCTTTTCCTTCACTCTGCCGTCCGACTCATCCCAAACCATTTCAATTGGGTTGAGATCGGGGGATTGTGGAGGCCAGGTCATCTGATGCAGCACTCCATCACTCTCCTTCTTGGTAAAATAGCCCTTACACAGCCTGGTGGTGTGTTGGGTCATTGTCCTGTTGAAAAACCAATGATAGTCCCACTAAGCCCAAACCAGATGGGATGGCATATCGCTGCAGAATGCTGTGGTAGCAATGCTGGTTAAGTGTGCCTTGAATTCAAAATAATTCACAGACAGTGTCACCAGCAAAGCACCCCACACCAAAACACCTCCTCCTCCATGCTTTATCGTGGGAAATACACATGCAGAGATCATCCGTTCACCCACACCACGACTCACAAAGACAAGGCGGTTGGAACCAAAAATCTCCAATTTGGACTCCAGACCAAAGGACAAATTTCCACCGGTCTAATGTCCATTGCTCGTGTTTCTTGGCCCAAGTAGGTCTCTTCTTATTATTGGTGTCCTTTAGTAGTGGTTTCTTTGCAGCAATTCAACCATGAAGGCCTGATTCACACAGTCCCCTCTGAACAGTTGATGTTGAGATGTGTCTGCTGGTAACTCTAATGAACTTATCCTCTGCAGCAGAGGTAACTCTGGGTCTTCCATTCCTGTGGCGGTCCTCATGAGAGCCAGATTCATCATAGCGCATGATGGTTTTTGCGACTGCACTTGAAGAAACTTTCAAAGTTCTTGAAATTCTACGGATTGATTGACCTTCATGTCTTAAAGTAATGATGGACTGTCATTTCTCTTCGCTTATTTGCGCTGTTCTTGCCATAATATGGACTTGGTCTTTTACCAAATAGAACCATGTCTATATTTATTTCCCAAACACAATTGAACACAATCACTGTGCTGCCATCTTGTTAGAAGGTAACAGATTATTTTATTATAGTGATTAAGAGTGACTTTCATTGTGTTCCATGGTGTTTAGCGCCCCCTAGTGGAGCTTTCTGGTACTTAGAATTATGTTCAAAAAAACCCGGAAGTAAAGTAGTCATTATGCACGCAGACAAGCAGCTAGAAACAACGCTACTGTACAGTTCTTTCAGTGCAACCATTTCTTGTTACGCTTCAGCCTCGGAAAATATTTGTTTGTAAGTTCAATTCAAGCATATTGCAAGTGATGATAATATTGTTATTGACAGAATTCAAATCAAATCAAATCAAATCAAATTTTATTGGTCACATGCGCCGAATACAACAGGTGCAGACATTACAGTGAAATGCTTACTTACAGCCCTTAACCAACAGTGCATTTATTTTAAACAAAAAAAGTAAGAATAAAACAACAACAAAAAAAGTGTTGAGAAAAAAAGAGCAGAAGTAAAATAAAGTGACAGTAGGGAGGCTATATATACAGGGGGGTACCGTTGCAGAGTCAATGTGCGGGGGCACCGGCTAGTTGAGGTAGTTGAGGTAATATGTACATGTGGGTAGAGTTAAAGTGACTATGCATAAATACTTAACAGAGTAGCAGAAGCGTAAAAAGGATGGGGTGGGGGGGCAGTGCAAATAGTCCGGGTAGCCATGATTAGCTGTTCAGAAGTCTTATGGCTTGGGGGTAGAAGCTGTTGAGAAGTCTTTTGGACCTAGACTTGGCACTCCGGTACCGCTTGCCGTGCGGTAGCAGAGAGAACAGTCTATGACTAGGGTGGCTGGAGTCTTTGACAATTTTGAGGGCCTTCCTCTGACACCGCCTGGTATAGAGGTCCTGGATGGCAGGAAGCTTTGCCCCAGTGATGTACTGGGCCGTACGCACTACCCTCTGTAGTGCCTTGCTGTCAGAGGCCAAGCAGTTGCCATACCAGGCGGTGATGCAACCAGTCAGGATGCTCTCGATGGTGCAGCTGTAGAATTTTTTGAGGATCTGAGGACCCATGCCAAATCTTTTTAGTCTCCTGAGAGGGAATAGGCTTTGTCGTGCCCTCTTCACGACTGTCTTGGTGTGTTTGGACCATGATAGTTCGTTGGTGATGTGGACACCAAGGAACTTGAAGCTCTCGAATTGCTTACTTATCAATGTTAATTGGTTACATTTACTCACGCAAATTGCATTGACTTTCATGGATGCCGTTAGCTGTATTAGTTTGCTCGTGCGTCATGTAAAAGAAGTGTAAAACATACTATAGTTTGTTACTGTTTCTAGTGTAATATGCTTTGTTATTGTACAGAGGTGTTTGTACATTATTAGAGTAATGAAAGGAGTTGGCTAGTTGTTACTCATAGAGTAATTATCTATTTGGTTTGTCGTCATGCCAGATATATGGTAACTTGGCACTTGCTTTGTATTTATGCAACTTCAACTTGAAATGTATAATGTACAGCTACAGTATGTCAATGTGAATTGAATACTAAAGTATATTCTTTTCTGTATTTGCAGTTTCACAACATAAACGTTTTCAATACATTCGTTCAAGAAAAGTCACGCCTTGGAAGTTTTATTGAAGACTCAGTTGTTAGCTATCTGTCTAGTTTTGCACGGGAACGCAATTCCAGGGCAGAATAATCACAATCACTTTTTTTGTCTTTTAATAATTTGAAACATCTTTTAACACAGGCTTAACATCTAACAAGCACTTTGTCATTTTTAAAAACATTTTTAACAAAAGCCAGGCCCTGTTGTTACCTCATATCCCAGCTATAATGCCTTGTCAATCAACCATTGGCTTAACTTACCCCATAGCCAATGGCTCAACTTACCCCAAGCAGTGGCGGCTCCTGAAAAAATTCTCAGGGGGGGCAATTTTTCTGATGATTTAGGTGACCTACACACATTTAAAAAAAGATATGTCCAGCAACAACATGAAGACAGGGGCAGCATATAAGTCAATACCAGAAGCATTTATTGACTGATCTGGGGAGATGGATTCCAGTTTCTGTGACAGATTATAAATAATCTCTGATGCCTTTGTTATATTAGCTTTTGGTTGAATGTACACAACGGTAACAAACAATTGGGGGAACTCACGGGGCAGATAGTAAGGTCGCAGTGACACAGAAAGCAGTTCAATGTCGGGGGTACAGAGTCGCTCTCTTACCAGGATCGATTTTCCCTGTGACTGTCAGATCGCGGTCCGCTCTGACCAGGGTGAAGCCGGCCGGCTCCACTTCTCTGTCCGGGACTCTGTCATCCAGCCAAGTCTCAGTAAATGCCAGCAAACAGGCCTCCCGATATTCGTGTTGGAAGCGCAGATTCGCTGACAACTCATCCGCTTTCCCCCTCAGTGACTGGGCATTAATCAGCAAGGTGGTGGGTAAGGGAAGTTTGTTCTGCTGTATTGGATTCCGCTGCCAGCAGCGTTTTCATTATTTAGTCCGTTCGTAGCGGGTATGTACACGATCAACAAGATCAGTCCAAAACCCACCACTGGAAATCCATGGTTGGCAGAATGTTTGTAAACTAAGTGTACAAATTAAAAACATAAAATAACGCCACTAAGTGTACAAATTAAAAACATAAGATAACGCCACACTGCAGGTCGCAACAGAGACGCTGCTACCCGCTATTTTCTTAGTTACGTTCATGGTTACGTTACGTATGACGAAAGCGCGTAAGTGCAAGCCCTCAGAAACCCATAGAGATTGTATTGAAAGCTCTGAAATCTGAAAAAAATAGATTTTACATGGGAGTCTATGACAGACTTCTGGGCGATTTTCAACCTGACTGAAATCGCCCCAAAAGGGGGGGGGGCCATTTGAAGCACGACTTTAGCCTGATTGGACATTTAGTGGCAGTCAGATCAGATTAGAACACTGATAACTACTGTTGCCGTGATATAATTGATTAGAAAAAAAATCCCTTCCTTTTCCCGTTTGGCAGTGCGTCGCCCATATCGCCCTATTGAACACACCGCCCCTGACCCCAAGGCAAACATTTTGACTATATTAGCCCACACAGCTACAAGGATGCACTTTAATTCTAGGTTTCTGAACTCATATTGAGGCTTATATAGACCCCAACTGATGTATAGAACAATCTTAAAATTATCTACTTTGGTTTAGATACAAGCATCATGAAACCTCTAACACAATCAATTAATTTGACTTGGTGAAAATCTGCTTTTTTTGGACCTAATTTGCTTACCACTTTTTCCATGTGGTTTCTTCCTTCACAGACTCTATGAAATGATGACCTCTTCCTAAATATTTGGTCAAATTATTAATTTTGTGTATGGTTTCCTAGAAACAAGGGTGGCTCAACTTACCCCTTTGGCTCAACCTCCTCCACTCTCCCCTACGGTTTCACTATATTATTTAATTTCTGTGGGTTGAGGTGTTGGTGGTTTGGCAGAAACTTGTGGAATAGAGTTGGTGCTAACAGGCAAATCAGTAGTAGTGTGGGATATTTCTTGGCTCATGAGGTCCTCTTTTGCATAAACATATTTCCTATTGCTATGGAAATTCATAACAAATATTATCGCCCCATGAAAAGAAGTGTAAATTGTGAAAGTTGGCAGAAGAATATGATATCCTGCAGCACTAATCCTACTCTCCTTTTGCTTACTGACTAGCTTATTTGATTTGTATGTGATATGGCTTGATTTGATTTGGTATCCAGTGCAATTCCCTTTCATATTTATGTGATTATGTCCAAGCACAAAGCGCCTATTATGCAGTAAATTATACTTGATGGAATAAAGAACCGTCACTTGGCCATCTGTAGCACTGTGTGATGTGGGTATTAGGAAGGGAAGATGAGACATTTCCTATTCCATGCACTACCCACCATACACACACACACACGCACACACACACACACAAATATTAATATAGCTGGATTTTTACTTGCAACCTTTGGCACCAGAGGCAGTTGCCACGTCATCTCCCGACATCCTCAGACATGGATGGACGTCGAATACTGACTTGAATCACAGGTGATCTTGCTGCACAGACACACACACACACACACACACACACACACACACACAGTTAACTGCGTCCCCTCCGTCACCGTGATGTGTTGAAAAAGTTACAGAGAGGTTGTTTTAGGGCCAGCCGAGGCTGTGTGAGTCTAAGTGCTACAGTCCAACCACCAAAGCAATTAATCTGTTTGTCATTAACAGCCAATAAAAATGTTTGTAAAACCACTTCTGCAATTTGCTTGTGTGGCAAGAAGACGATAATCCGGACTACAGATGTCACCCAAATAAGGTTATGTTTAACATTGCATCCATTCAGATACAGGAAGGGCCGTGGCAGCAGCACTGCGTATTGTCTGTGTGAGATAATAGCTCTCTTTCATCCGATGCGACTGCGCCACTGGGCATCACTCACAAAAGGCTCTGCATGCCATCACACCATTCAGGGGAGGAAGAGGAGAGGAGGAGAGATAAAATGATGTTTAGGGCTACTTAATTAATTTTTGCTTCTTTGCACATATAATCAATCTATAAGCCTAATGAAGGAGATGTGAAATTAGACTCTGTCTTTCCTCTCTGTCGGAAGGTGGAGGATCTGATGTGACGTGCTAAACATGGAGAAAGGCCGGTGTGGTGTGGGTGGGGAGGACCAGGGAGACAGGGAGGGAAAGGGGGAGGCGGGGTAGAGTGAGACAGACAAAGAGAGAGAGAGAGAGTGGCAGGAAGAAAGAGACAGAGAGAGAGAGGGTAGAGAAGGAGAGATGGACAGAGGTTGAGAGAGAGAGAGAGAGAGAGAGAGAGAGAGAGAGAGAGGGAGAGAGAGAGAGATGGAGAAAGAGGGCGAGGTAGAGTGAGACAGGGAAAGATAGAGAGAGGGACAGATGGAGAAACAGAGATGGAGAGAAGGGTAGAAGGAGAGAGAGGGAGAGATGGAGAGGGAGAGGCAGGAGCAGAGGGAGAGAGAAAGAGGTCTAGTCCTCTCTCAGTGCATCCTGTTCCCTTCAGAGCACATTCATGTGTATCCATATATAAACATTAGGACCAATACTGGGAAACAGACACTGGGAAACAGAAAACATTTAATACAGACAGATTGACAGGCAGGTAGGCAGGCAGGCAGACAGATAGACACCAGACTGCCCTCCCAGCTCCTCCCCCGCTCTATCCATTTCCTGCAACGTTTAGTCTGCTAATTGTAATGAAGTGCAGGTAAACATGAGGTGGTGTCTGTGAGGGGAGGAGTGAGCTCTAAAACAACACACCAGACCGAAACAGAGCCTTTTAGGGAGAGAGGAGAACTCATTCACCACCAGGCCCGTTTAATCATCTCACTAAGAGACAGAAGTGTGACTGACTGACTTACTGAGACTTGTTCTTTATCCGTCTTTGGTTGAAATGGTTAAGCTCCAACATAGGGAGAGTTGAATACGTGTTATCTTGTTTTGTGAGAGGCTTTTCACTTTGCAATTAGAGGTTGAAGAGACCGATAATTTAATGACTCATTCCAAGATGTCCTTGGTTCCTATACAGATCTGTATTGTTTCAGTACCACATACCCTGTATAGTCATTCACAGATCAGTGAAGAGACATTTATTTTTGTAAGAAAGCTTTGTTCAGTAATCAAATGTTCAATGGGTAGCCTACTGTTCTTGTTCTGAACACGGTGTATGTGTGTGTGTGTGTGTGTGCATGTGTGTGTGTGTGTGTGTGCATGTGTACATGTGTTTACGCAGTGGTGTATGTGTGTTTGCCCGTGCGAGTTGAGGCAGGCGCATTTGCGTTCATTTGTTTCTCTGCTGATGAGAAATGTTTGGCATTTAATACGGTAAACACATTCATCACCATAGACAGATAATTATCTCCATAATGTGGAAGCCTTCTGAGGCCTCCCTGGTTTGTTGTCATAGTCATTAGTGGATGTGCTGTAAACGGAGATGTGTTTTGTCGTGAAATAAAAAGATGCAGTGTTCATTGTTGACTTTTGTTGCTTTCTGTTTGTTTGTTCAAATAACCTTGCTAGCTCTGGGCAGCACTGCAGCTCTTTAATTTAAAGAGAGGAAGATGGACAGATGGAAGGAAGGAGGAGAAGAAGAAATGGGTGGCACATCAAAAAGGAAGCGGATAAAAGAAACCACTCAGGAGAAACACTAGTCGGTCATGGTGCTTAGGTCCTCTGTCTGGCTCTGGACGCTTTCTCCTTTCACCGCTCCCAGTTTTTCTCTCCTCCTTCTTTGTGCTTTCTGTCTTTCTCTGCTTCCCATTTTCCACTTCCTTTCTCCATC
>NC_140000.1:16309762-16362262 GCF_964263955.1 Coregonus lavaretus
AAATCTGCTTTGTGTTTTGTTTTCTTTCCACCATACTAATGAGTATCGCGATACTGGCATCGCCCCGGCCCTAGAAGAGACCAGAGGCTGATAAGAGGAAGTGATGCAGAGAGCAAGAGGAGAAGAGAAGGATGGATGGAGAAGGAGAAGCGGGGGGTGGGGAGAGCAATCTTTCAACCCGACTTCTCAGTTATCAGCCTGCATCCTGTCTATCAGGTCCAGGCTTGGGGAGGGGAGCCATGATTACACAGCAGCATCACACATCTTACCAACTACAGACCCTTATCCTTATCCAAGCCCATATAGCCTCACTCCTGTGCATTACCCCCTGCTCAGAGCAGCCATACAGCTATCTCATATTACGCAGAGATCCAGCTAGCTACTGTCCCCATAATTTAAAGCTTATCTCCTGTGTATCCCCCTTACACAAACATACCCCCTCTCTCCATCTCTCCCTGCCCATCTCTACCTCCCTCCATCTCCCTCATGCAGCTATCCGATATCACACCCAGATCCTCCTCCCCAGTCCCAGCCTCCCTTAGGCCGATCCAGTGTCCCTCTCCCCAACCACAGAGGGACAGGACACGGCGCCGACCTGCCAAGGTCATTCAGCTCAGAACCCATCAGCTGAAACCCTATACCACCTATGTTCTGTCTCTGAGCTACTGTCATTCTATGGATCTTTCAAGGCCTTTCTGCTGTCTGTGACTTAGCCAGAGCACTTTACTGGATGCTGCAGAGTCATTTGAACCTAAATTGCCTGAAATTGTTCGGAAATGATCAGGAGGTGGCTATGTCAATTGCTTGAAAATTACATTTTCCTTGTAAATACATTTTTCATTGCATTTTTCATGCCGTATTCATTGATTGATCTGGACCACAGATGCCCCCATTTAACATGAAAACGACATGCTATACAGACAAGATGACCAAGTGAGCCACAAGCCTCGACTACAAGCTCTCCTCGAATACACAAAACGGCATCACACGTTGGCCAAAACATTTCCACAAATGCCCATAACTTAAAACAGAGAGCTATTCCACTCACCGTTGCTGTCAGCATCACTCTTCCCTTTGGCACTGTGTAGGCAGTTCTCCAGGTAGACCCCGTTCCTGTAGCATCCATCCACCTCACTGAGCTGTGGAGGAGGAAGGGGCTCCCAGCACTGGCAGGGGGTCTGCATGATGCCACAGGGCCTGTTAGATGTGCTGGATGCCAGGCAATCCTCCAGCCACTGGCACAGCATCTGACATGCTGCCATGCTGGGGTTACGCTTCCCCACCACCAGGTACTCCGTCTTAAATTCCCCATCTTCGCCAGCATTGGGGTTGGTGACCACCATGCCGGCCCGAGTCGGCCCTTTCCTCATTTGAAGGAACTGTTTCCCAGCCTCTAGGAAGGCCACAGGGGATGAAGAGTCACACAACTTGACCACCTCGTCGAAGCTCTCCATGCCCAGGTAGGTGCGCGTGGTCTCCAGGAACGAGTCAAACTGGAAGGTGCGGAGCTGCCGGGGAACGCAGTCCGTTGTGGAGGTCGGTTTGGTGACCTTGATAAATATGGTGTAGCGGCGCGGGTCGGGATTCTGCAGGGTCCAGGAGCAGGGTGCCGTGGGGAAAGTGGAGGAGGACAGGAAGTGGCCGAAGAATCGGCTCTGGACCAGAGTGGAGCAGGTGTCTGACTCAGGACCTGAGGGAGCAGCCGGGCACCGACTAAACAGTTGTATCAGCAGCAGAAGCAGCAACGATGATGGCAGGGGGACTTTGGGGCTCACCATGTGCCCAGGTAAGGAGGAAAAAATTGTGGTCATCATGGTTACCAAATGAATTAGAAAGACCAGAGGGGGTTTGTTGGAACCTCTGTTTTTTTGGAACCTCTAGTCGATCTGTCTTTCTGTCTTTCTTTCTCAGTGATTTTCTGGCAACCAGGTGGGACCTTCAGGGTGTTCACTAAAGCCTCTGGATTTACCACCTCGGAATGGAGGTGCAGGAGAAGAGGAGGAGGAGGAGGAGAAAGAGGAAGGCTACACTCAGAGGTCCAGTGATCTTTCCATGGTTGTGTGTGTCAGTCGACCCAGATGTTCAGACGAACCTGGAGAGAAAGAGACAAGAGATAAGAGAGAGATTTCGACCTGAGAGGACACATCACTAAGACATCAAATACACTAGCAAATCAAGAAGATAAGAGATGAATAATTAGCTATTTCCATTATAGCATCACTACCAGTCTCAGTTCACGTATAGCTGGTTTGAGGCTATCTCCATTACAACACAGATACATATAGTGCCTTCAGAAAGTATTCACACCCCTTGACTGTCTCCCCATTTTCTTGTGTTACAGCCTCAATTTAAAATGGATTAAATTGAGATTTTTTTGTCACGGATACGCACAATACCCCATAATGTCAAAGTGGAATTATATTTTTATTTTATTTTTCAATTAGTATTAAACCCCTTTGTTATGGCAAGCCTAAATAAGTTCAGGAGTAAAAATGTGCTTAACAAGTCACATAATAAGTTGCATGGACTCATTCTGTGTGAGATAATAGTGTATAACTACCTCATCTGTACCACACACATACAATTATCTGTAAGGTCACAGATTTAACCACAAAGATCAGCTATTCCTTTGAGCATGGTGAAGTTATTAATTACTCTTTGGATGGTGTATCAATTCACCCAGTCACTACAAAGATGCAGGCATCCTTCCTAACTCCGTTACCGGAGAGGAAGGAAACCGTTCAGGAATTTCACCATAAGGCCAATGGTGACTTCAAAACAGTTACAGATTTAATGGCTGTGATAGGAGAAAACTGAGGATGGATCAACAACAGTGTAGTTACTCCACAATACTAACCTAATTGACAGAGTGAAAAGAAGGAACCCTCTACAGAATAATATTCCAAAACATGCATCCTGTTTGCAACAAGGCACTAAAGTAATACTGCAAAACATGTGTCAAACCAATTAACTTTTTGCCCTGAATACAAATTGTTATGTTTGGGGCAAATCCAATACAACACATTACTGAGTTCATATTTTCAAGCATAGTGGTGGCTGCATCATGTTATGGGTATGCATGTAATCGTTAAGGACTGGGGAGTTTTTCAGGATAAAAAAAAACGGAATGGAGCTAAGCACAGGCAAAATCATAGAGGAAAACATTGTTCAGTCTGCTTTCCACCAGACATTGGGAGCTGAATTCACCTTTCATCAGGACAATAACCTAAAACACAAGGCCAAATCTACACTGGAGTTGCTTACCAATAAGGCAGTGAATGTTCCTGAGTGGCCGAGTTACAGTTTTGACTTAAATCTGCTTGAAAATCTATGGCAAGACTTGAAAATGGTTGTCTAGCAATGATCAACAATTTGACAGAGCTTGAAGAATTTTGAAAATAATAATGAGCAAATATTGTACAATCCAGGTGTGGAAAGCTTTTAGAGACTTACCCAGAAAGACACACAGCTGTAATCGCTTCCAAAGGTGATTCTAACATGTATTGACTCAGAGGTGTGAATACTTACGTCAATTAGATATTTCTGTATTTCATTTTCAATAAATTTGCTAACATTCCTAGAAACATGTTTTCACTTTGTCATTATGGGGTATTGGATGTAGATGGGTTAGAAAAAATATCAGTTTAATCCATTTTTAATTCCGGCTGTATCACAACAAAATGTGGAAAAAGTCAAGGGGTATGAATACTTTCAGAAGGCACATAAATCAACTGAGACAGCAGAATATTGTTATACACAGGCATTGTGACTTGAGAAGAGAACCATATGTTCAGTTCATCCAACTCTCTGAAAACATTCCCCTGCTGATTTTGTACGTTTGCCCACTGACAAAGAGATGATCAGTCTATAATTTTAATGGTAGGTTTATTTGAACAGTGAGAGACAGAATAACAACAAACAAATCCAGAAAAACGCATGTCAAAAATGTTATAAATTGATTTGCATTTTAATGAGGGAAATAAGTATTTGACCCCCCCTCAATCAGAAAGATTTCTGGCTCCCAGGTGTCTTTTATACAGGTAACGAGCTGAGATTAGGAGCACACTCTTAAAGGGAGTGCTCCTAATCTCAGTTTGTTACCTGTATAAAAGACACCTGTCCACAGAAGCAATCAATCAATCAGATTCCAAACTCTCCACCATGGCCAAGACCAAAGAGCTCTCCAAGGATGTCAGGGACAAAATTGTAGACCTACACAAGGCTGGAATGGGCTACAAGACCATCGCCAAGCAGCTTGGTGAGAAGGTGACAACAGTTGGTGCGATTATTCGCAAATGGAAGAAACACAAAAGACCTGTCAATCTCCCTCGGCCTGGGGCTCCATGCAAGTTCTCACCTCGTGGAGTTGCAATGATCATGAGAGCGGTGAGGAATCAGCCCAGAACTACACGGGAGGATCTTGTCAATGATCTCAAGGCAGCTGGGACCATAGTCACCAAGAAAACAATTGGTAACACACTATGCCGTGAAGGACTGAAATCCTGCACCGCCCGCAAGGTCCCCCTGCTCAAGAAACACATATACATGCCCATCTGAAGTTTGCCAATGAACATCTGAATGATTCAGAGGAGAACTGGGTGAAAGTGTTGTGGTCAGATGAGACCAAAATGGAGCTCTTTGGCATCAACTCAACTCGCCGTGTTTGGAGGAGGAGGAATGCTGCCCATGACCCCAAGAACACCATCCCCACCGTCAAACATGGAGGTGGAAACATTATGCTTTGGGGGTGTTTTTCTGCTAAGGGGACAGGACAACTTCACCGCATCAAAGGGACGAAGGACGGGGCCATGTACCGTCAAATCTTGGGTGAGAACCTCCTTCCCTCAGTCAAGGCGACAAAGGAGTGGCTCAAGAAGAAGCACATTAAGGTCCTGGAGTGGCCTAGCCAGTCTCCAGACCTTAATCCCATAGAAAATCTTTGGAGGGAGCTGAAGGTTCGAGTTGCCAAACGTCAGCCTCGAAACCTTAATGACTTGGAGATGATCTGCAAAGAGGAGTGGGACAAAATCCCTCCTGAGATGTGTGCAAACCTGGTGGCCAACTACAAGAAACGTCTGACCTCTGTGATTGCCAACAAGGGTTTTGCCACCAAGTATTAAGTCATGTTTTGCAGAGGGGTCAAATGCAAATCAATTTATAACATTTTTGACATGCGTTTTTCTGTATTTGTTTGTTGTTATTCTGTCTCTCACTGTTCAAATAAACCTACCATTAAAATTATAGACTGATCATGTCTTTGTCAGTGGGCAAACGTACAAAATCAGCAGGGGATCAAATACTTTTTTCCCTCACTGTAAGTATGTGTAACCACCAGACAGAAGGATGATATTATATAGGCCTAGCTCTGTTTCAGTTCATTAGTCAAGTTCAGAACGGTCCCTTCCTAAGAGACAATGGCTTGTTTCAGATGTCTCCTCTCATATTTTATCAGTGAGCACACTAATTTGTCCAATTATGCAGCCATTAATTACAAAAATAGAAACACCTGCAGTCATTCATTATCCCTGTGCCTTTGCTTTAGCTTGCCACAGTGTGATCAATAGCTTCCTTTGCTTTCAATTATTAACACCAAAGCCATTAGGAGGGCTAAAAGTGAATATGTTTATGTCAATAAAACATGTTGTTGTTTAAACAGATATTTGTCTTTCTTTACAAACCATTATACTGAAATACAAACATTTTCATTCGAAGACAATTTTGGTGTGGAAAATTGCTTCATGGTAGAATAGTAACTACTCCTATCAAACGATAATTATCACTTTGGATACCTCTGTCATGATTCAGTTGCATTGGCTCTCTCAGATGGAGACAGACAGGAGAGTGCATATAGCAGGCTTACTGGAGAAGTCAGGGACACCAGACAACATATTGAGATTTTCACTGATCAATCAAGCTGATCTAAAAGCCTTGCTAATCGTTCCCATCTCCCCTGAGATCAAATACAATACTAAGACAAATACGGACCATTGGATCACTATGTGGTAGTAAGTTTTCTATGTGTGTCTAAGAAAGCAAATGCAGGATATTGGGCAAAGTAGGCTTAGAACACTGTGATGGCGACCTGTCTCACATTCCCGCTGAAATTCAAGCCCTGGATGCTCTCCCTTCTGCGCTGTCTGCTAAATTATAATGTTTCCAAACTTTGTTACTGATTTTAAAC
This sequence comes from Coregonus lavaretus, assembly GCF_964263955.1. NCBI lineage: Eukaryota > Metazoa > Chordata > Actinopteri > Salmoniformes > Salmonidae > Coregonus > Coregonus lavaretus. Next base: position 16,315,944 of record NC_140000.1, read on the forward strand.
ATGTGTTTGACTATGAAATTGCTAACAAGAGCCACAGTCATCTGTGTCATTCGAGTTAATGTATTTTTCATCAGTTTGTGCATTTTGAGTGCTTCCATTGTGTTTGTTCGTTGCTGCTTCTCGAAGATCCGCTCGTGCACGTCCACATTATATACGAGGCGCGCCCGCAGATCTGTGCATGTAGCCTGTATCCTGTGGATGCTCGAGAAGCGTGCACCCCTTTTCCCGTAGATTCTGTCATTTTGTCAATGTATTACTTCGTTTATTTAAATTGTATTCTGGTTTAATTGAGAATGGTCTGTGATTAGTATTATGATGATGATAGTCTTCTTTTAGATGTTTCTAATGCCCTTAGGTTTGCAAAGGGGGCTTCAATTTTGTTGGTTATGTGCACCTGTGCTTGTTGTGGCAATGGTTTTGTCCAGAGAGTGGCACTTGGCATTTCTACCTGAGGTGCGTTCAGTTTGCTTCAACGTTTGCTATGTTGCGTGACGGTTTTTACTGAACGACACGTTTCCCCAAAACGGTGCGCACCATTCTTCAACAGCCTTCGAGGTACGTTTGCTCCAGTTTGGTGGGTGTGGTGAGGTGTGCGCTGATCAATATGGGTGTGACCATCTGAAATCGCAAAACCTGTGCAACCTACCATATGGTAACTGTCCTCTGGACCACCATAATCACTACGTTTTGGTCATTCAGTGCCGTACTGTTTCTGTTGAATTCAATGTCGCACACCATTCTATCCAGTCGAGGCTGCTGAGGGGAGGACGGCTCATAATAATGGCTGGAATGGAGTCAATGGAATGGTATCAACCACATGGAAACCACGTGTTTGATGTGTTTGATACCATTCCAATGACTCCATTCCAGACATTATTATGAGTCGTTCTCCCCTCAGCAGCCTCCACTATTGTACTGAATGCAACCCTGGCTTTCCCGGTATTTTGTAAGCTCTGAAAGGGATCATATTCGTTTGTGAGTAGGCTGTATTTTCTTTCACAGTACCCATAGCCTGTTTCCTCAGGACAAATCCAGTTTTGGATTGAGTACAGCATGATTCATTTGTAGAAAAAAATATTGGTTGTGTTTGTAATTTTTTTGTGTCCAATTATAGTTTAATCCTACAACTGCTACCACTAAATATCAAAACAATTTCACCATATACTTTTAAGACAATAAGATATCTTTACCTTTTCATAAACACAGGAAATGATTCCCGCAGACACTGTCCATGTACAGTTGAAGTCGGAAGTTTACATAAGTTGGAGTCATTAAAACTTGTTTTTCAACCACTCCACAAATATTGTTAACAAACTATAGTTTTGGCAAGTCGGTTAGGACATCTACTTTGTGCATGATACAAGTAATTTTTCCAACAATTGTTTACAGACAGATTATTTCACTTATAATTCACTGTATCACAATTCCAGTGGGTCAGAAGTTTACATACACTAAGTTGACTGTGCCTTTAAACAGCTTGGATAATTCCAGAAAATGATGTCATGGCTTTAGAAGCTTCTGATAGGATAATTGACATCATTTTTGTCAATTGGAGGTGTACCTGTGGATGTTATTTCAAGGCCTACCTTCAAACTCAGTGCTTCTTTGCTTGACATCATGGGAAAATCAAAAGAAATCAGCCTTGGGAGCAAAACAATAGTACGCAAGTATAAACACCATGGGACAACGAAGCCGTCATACAGCTCAGGAAGGAGACGCGTTCTGTCTCCTAGAGATGAACGTACTTTGGTGCGAAAAGTGCAAATCAATCCCAGAACAACAGCAAAGGACCTTGTGAAGATGCTGGAGGAAACAGGTACAAAAGTATCTATATCCACAGTAAAACGAGTCCTATATTGAAATAACCTGAAAGGCCGCTCAGCAAGGAAGAAGCCACTGCTCCAAAACCGCCATAAAAAAGCCAGACTACGGTTTGCGACTGCACATGGGGACAAAGATCGTACTTTTTTGAGAAATGTCCTCTGGTCTGATGAAACAAAAATAGAACTGTTTGGCCATAATGACCATCGTTATGTTTGGTGGAAAAAGGGGGAGGCTTGCAAGCCGAAGAACAGCATCCCAACCATGAAGCATGGGGGTGGCAGCATCATGCTGTGGGGGTGCTTTGCTGCAGGAGGGACTGGTGCACATCACAAAATAGGTGGCATCATAAGGAAGGAAAATGAGGTGGATATATTCAGTCAGGAAGTTAAAGCTTGGTCGCAAATGGGTCTTCCAAATGGACAATGACCCCAAGCATATTTCCAAAGTTGTGGCAAAATGGCTTAAGGACAACAAAGGCAAGGTATTGGAGTGGCCATCACAAAGTCTTGACCTCAATTCTATAGTAAATTTGTGGGCAGAACTGAAAAAGCGTGTGCGAGCAAGGAGGCCTACAAACCTGACTCAGTTACACCAGCTCTGTCAGGAGGAATGGGCCACAATTCACCCAACTTATTGTGGGAAGCTTGTGGAAGGCTACCCGACACGTTTGACCCAAGTTAAACAATTTAAATGCAATGCTACCAAATACTAATTGAGTGTATGTAAACTTCTGACCCATTGGGAATGTGATAAAAGACATAAAAGCTGAAATAAATCATTCTCTCTACTATTATTCTGACATTTCACATTCTTAAAATAAAGTGGTGATCCTAACTGACCTAAGACAGGGATTTTTTACTAGGATTAAATGTCAATGTAGTGTATTAGGATTATGTCTTTGTTAATGGTTTTTAAGTGGAACTGAAAGAATGTTTATCTTAGTTCAAAAGTAGCCATTTGTAGGGTGACGCCCCAGGGGAGACAGGTGATTGGACAGCAGAGGGAGCAACCCATATTTTTACATTGTTTATAAGTATATGCTGGAGGAAGAAGAGGTTAGAGCAGCCATTGCAATCTGGGACGTTGCTCTCCGGGTGATCTTGACACCTGTAACTCATGCTGAAAGCTTGTGATATGAATAAACTTATGATCAAGGTTCAGTATGAGCGGATACTACATCAAGAATTGTGAAAAACTGAGTTTAAATGTATTTGGCTAATGAGTATGCAAACTTCCGACTTCAACTGTATATACTGCATGGGGCTGTCCAGTCCTGAATATTTCCTCCATGGTCGTGGCTACAGGCCTTGAACTCTTCTCAGCCCCATTAGAATTTGAGGGCTAGCCTAGTGGAAAGGCTCCTTATGAGCCATAAATAGCACACTATTCCCTTTATCCGTTTGACCAGGGCTCTATGAGACCAGAGCCTTATGGCTCAAAAATAGTTCACTATAGGGAATAAGGTGCCATTTGGGACTTATCCTCTGTGTCCTGTCCTACACTAGAGAGAAATGAGGCCAGGCAGGCCAGTTCCTGGAAGAACATGTCTGGCACTAGTAGTGTCTGAGAGTCAGTGCCATGGCATTGATTCACTAGCCCACCACTAGTCCACAATCACATACACCAACTAGCTACTGTGGAGGAGGCAGGCTGAATCACAATACTGAGCCACTCAATTAGCATTGTTGCTCTTGCTCCGTTGAATGCAGTGCGTCTGTCTCCACTAGCCTTGTGGCTATGAGAACTGGCTGAATGAACACAGCAGAGCTTATTTCATTACCTTCTATCATCACCTCTGGTTCTAGTTCTGGAGGGAGCAGAGATGTCAGAAATGGATTTGGAAGCACTAGACTTGTCTGACTAAAACTGAACTACTGTACAAACTGACACCTATTGCATGCATGTACCCTCCAGTACCCACACTCCATGCGCACACTTGGGTCTTCTGAGCATATGATTTTGATCCTGGGTAGGGAAGGGTTAGAGCAGTACGTTTAGTGGGTCTTTTGAATCAGCACACATGCTCCCTTCCTGCCCTGTTAAACACTCCTCTGACCTAGAGTAACCTTGACTCCAGAGCCTTCAGCCCAAGGCCTCCAGGGAGCAGGATTTAGCAGCGTTTTACCAGACCAGCCTGACACTAATGAAATGGATGTGGATTTAACAGAACAGGGGCAAGAAAGAAAGAAAGAACTGCTGGTCTCTTTATCAACGTTTCCAACTCGTCCATCCATCACCACCTGTCCCTCACGCACACACCCATGCACGCACACACACACACGCACACACACACACACACACACACACACACACACACACACACACACACACACACACACACACACACACACACACACACACACACACACACACACACACACACACACACACACACACACACACACACACAGCATGCACTGGGAGCACTTCCTGTGCTGCCTCCCAGTGCTCCTCTTACTCCCCTCCTCTTCTTTATATTGATTGTGTGTTTGAGAAGCCAGCAGACAGACGTACAGCAGGCTATTACAGTTTTTTTCAATTGTTTAAGCACAATTTTGAAAACAGGGCCCGTGTGTGTCAAAACACTACACACAATTAGCACAACCCTACACCAAAGTAGCACAACACTTCAGATCATTTGCAAAATGGAACACTTTTGTCAAAACTATACACGACTTCATAAAAACAATATTTTGTTACCATACGAAACACACACATTTCATATGACTTAAATCTTTTTGAACCAGTTACACACTGCTGTTGCTAACCTAAAACACTTTTAGCAAGTCTAATTCTCAGTGATTAGAGTACTGTAAATGAAGTACACAGAGAAAGTGCAACTATACAAACACTACACAAGACCAATGCTGCAGACTGAGGAAAATATCATTTATTTCTCTCCATATACCCAAATCAGTCAACATGGAGAATCACAACAAAACATGTCCCAGTGTTCATGCTACTACAGTAGTGTGCATAACACTGTTAGCTCAGCAAACAACAGACAAATGTAAAATACTGTATCCAGTACAGGTTACAATTACAGTAAATAACAACAACAACAAACTGAAAAAAACAGAAAATACTACAGTAAACATACTATACATTATCTCTTTGCCTAGCTGGATCTGGCCAGAGAATTTCATCAACATCACAAGCAATATCCTCATTAGCAAGACCGTCTTGAATGTCGAATCCATCCTTGCACAGCTGCGGCGTCGACTTAGTCACAGGCGTCCTCCATGGCCTGAATGAGGGGTACCTGAGCCTGGGGCTGGAGATCGTAAACGTTCCACCGCCATGCAGAGAAAAACTCTTCGATAGGGTTTAGAAACGGAGAGTATGGAGGAAGGTATAGTACTGTCAACTGTCAAAAAGGCACTACATTTACATTTACGTCATTTAGCAGACGCTCTTATCCAGAGCGACTTACAGTTAGTGAATACATATCATTATTATTTTATACTGGCCCCCCGTGGGAATCGAACCCACAATCCTGGCGTTGCAAACGCCATGCTCTATCAACTGAGCTACATCCCTGCCGGCCATTCCCTCCCCTACCCTGGACCAATTGTGCGCCGCCCCATGAGTCTCCCGGTCGCGGCCGGCTGCGACAGAGCCTGGATTCGAACCAGGATCTCTAGTGGCACAGTTAGCACTGCGATGCAGTGCCTTAGACCACTGCGCCACTCAGGAGTAGATAAAGTTGTTTCATTTGAACCTGATGTCTTTTCAGGATGCGTGCCAGTGTTGACTGAGAGACCTGATGGACATTATTGAAAATGGCATAGTCACCGATAATGTTGGCTTGTAGTTCTCTGAGCCTGATAGCATTATTGGCCAAAACCATGTTTATTATCTCTCTCTCTTGTTCTTGCGTGAATATGGGCCCCCTTCCTCCTTGTCGTTCCCGACCCTCAATCCTATGTAGAGAATAATACATGTAACTTACTGTACAATGTCACAGGAAGGGGTATCACAAGTGCTGATATGGTGCATACAATAAGCGGCTGATTACTGTAACTGTAGACAGATCTTCTTTTACCTGTTTTCCTGTCGAAAAGTCCTTATGACAGATGCCACTGTATATCTGCTAAGATTTGGCTGAACTCTCAGTCCAGCCTCCCTCAGCGTCAATCCGTGGTTCACAACATGGTCCACTAGTGTTGCACGAATGTCATTTGATAAGTTTGGTCCTCTTCTTCTTTGTGCACGTTCTCCTCCTGCTTCAGGTCTTCCTCGACCTCTGGCTCGGCCTCTGCCTCTTCCTCTACCTCCTTCTCCTCCTCTGTGTACTCCTCCTCTCACCCTCACTCTTCTTCTGACTCCTTCCATTTTGGTTGAAGGCAGGTGAACCTACCTGCTGCATTTTTATAGTGCTTAAACCTGATTGGTGTGTCTACAATTTAGCAATCATGTGTTTGTGCTTCTACACCTGCATTACTAGCTGTTTGGGGTTTTAGGCTGGGTTTCTGTACAGCACTTCGAGATATTAGCTGATGTAAGAAGGGCTATATAAAATAAAATTGATTGATTGATTGATGGCTGTGTTTAACAGATTGGCTCATAGGTGTGGTAATTTGACAGTCAGTGCTTTGGAATTGCAAGGAAGTGATGTCATGATATACATCTGTGTCTGATGTATACAAGTGTGTTTAGTGTTTTGCAAATCACTGTGCGTAATGTTTTGCAAATAGTGTGAAGCTGACAATGTGCTTACAGTTGTGCAAATCTAGCGTTGTGTTTTGCTCCTTGAGTGTAAGGTTTTGCTAATTGTGGGAAAAGTTTAATTTTAGTGTGTAAGCAATCGTAAAAAACTGTAACACACTATCTATTCCACAGGAATGGTGAACAAACCAAGGCAGGATCAAAGAGTACAGAGATTCAGAGATTCAGATACATCCCTGCTCTTAAAGATTTGGACACCATGTTGTCAGTAAGGAAAATGTCACCAATTTCATACACTGTATTTTTGGCTTTTGTATAGAAATGGTGATGGATGAAGTAATCTCAGTTTCATGTGCGTAAATTATAATGACTTGCAGTGGAACTATGATAGAGTGCAAAACGTGTTAAACCATCTTCATACTTGTAGTATTCCATCGTACTGGAATAATTCATGCATTTTAATTTCCGCCCCGGGGCAGACACAGCAGGCAATTAGGAGAACAAAGGTGTTGCATTAGCTAGCTGACTAACCCAACCAGGAAACCACAGTTTACACGTCCCAGAGGCTAGTTAGCTGTCTGATGCTGAGAGGAGGCAGGCCAGCCAACACACACACACACACCAGAACAATGCCACAAAAACAGAGACAGAGCTAGCGGAGAGGTCCTCTCCTTTCACTCCTCCCACCTGCCTCCACTTCTCTGTCACAAAGTCACACAGCACACAGCACACACCCCACTGATGAGATAATGATAGAGTTGGGATGGAGATAGATAGATCAGGAAGTATTCCTCTGTTCACATCCCCTCTTCCTCCCTCATCATCAGGTCCAGGATTACACACTGATTAGGGAAGCCTCGACGGGCACGACGAACTCAATTAGAGAATAATTAGTATTCTTCGTTCTCACAGGAAAATGCAAATCGCATACAATCACGTACCGTTGTGCCATCACATTATTCTATGAGGTGGGAAATTTAACGGTGTAACGTTTTATCACCCCACTCGAAAAGAGGGGAGGCAAGCATGTAATCATTGAAAATCAACAGATATGTTGTTCAGTTTCTTTTAGCGTTTTGCCTGTTAGCTTTCAGTTTCCAGGATTGCAGAAATCAAAAAACTGCACCCGAGAGAAAAGAAGGGGAGGAGGGCGGAGAGAGCGGAAAGAAGAAAACAGGTGCACCAAGGACAGGCACTAAGAGAGAGAGCGAGAGAGAGAGAGAGAGAGAGAGAGAGAGAGAGAGAGAGAGAGAGAGAGAGAGAGAGAGAGAGAGAGAGAGAGAGAGAGAGAGAGAGAGAGAGAGAGAGAGAGAGAGAGAGAGAGAGAGAGAGAGAGAGAAGAGAAAGAGAAAGAGAAAGAGAAAGAGGAAAGAGAGAAAGAGAAAGAGAAAGAGAAAGAGAAAGAGAGAGGGAGGAAGTGGGAGAAAGGAGGTAGAAAATTAGAAGCAGAGAAAGACAGAAAGCGCAAAGGAGGCGAGAAAAACTGGGAGCAGTGAAAGGAGAAAGCGTCCAGAGCCAGACAGAAGACCTAAGCACCATGACCGACTAGTGTTTCTCCTGAGTGGTTTCTTTTATCCGCTTCCTTTTTGATGTGCCACCCGTTTCTTCTTCTCCTCCATCCTTCCATCCGTCCATCCTCCTCTCTCTAAATTAAAGAGCTGCAGTGCCGCCCAGAGCTAGCAAGGTTATTTGAACAAACAAACAGAAAGCAACAAAAGTCAACAATGAACACTTTATCTTTTTATTTCACGACAAAACACATCTCCGTTTACAGCACATCCACTGATGACTATGACAACAAACCAGGGAGGCCTCAGAAGGATTCCACATTATGGAGATAATTATCTGTCTATGGTGATGAATGTGTTTACCGTATTAAATGCCAAACATTTCTCATCAGCAGAGAAACAAATGAACGCAAATGCGCCTGCCTCAACTCGCACGGGCAAACACACATACACCACTGCGTAAACACATGCACACACACACACACACACACACACACACGCACACACACACACACACACACACACACCGTGTTCAGAACAAGAACAGTAGGCTACCCATTGAACATTTGATTACTGAACAAAGCTTTCTTACAAAAATAAATGTCTCTTCACTGATCTGTGAATGACGATACAGAGTATGTGGTACTGAAACAATACAGATCTGTATAGGAACCAAGGACATCTTGGAATGAGTCATTAAATTATCGGTCTCTCTTCAACCTCTAATTGCAAAGTGAAAAGCCTCTCACAAAACAAGATAACATGTATTCAACTCTCCCTATGTTGGAGCTTAACCATTTAAACCAAAGACGCCAGTAATAGAATGTCACACTTCTGTCTCTTAGTGAGATGATTAAATGGGCCTGGTGGTGAATGAGTTCTCCCCTCTCCCTAAAAGGCTCTGTTTCGGTCTGGTGTGTTGTTTTAGAGCTCACTCCTCCCCTCACAGACACCACCTCATGTTTACCTGCACTTCATTACAATTAAGCAGACTAAACGTTGCAGGAAATGGATAGAGCGGGGAGGAGCTGGGAGGGCAGTCTGGTGCGTTTCTGTCTGCCTGCCTGCCTACCTGCCTGTCTATCTGTCTGTGTTAAATGTTTTCTGTTTCCCTGTGTCTGTTTCCCAGTATTGGTCCTAATGTTTATACAGTGAGGGAAAAAAGTATTTGATCACCTGCTGATTTTGTACGTTCGCCCACTGACAAAGAAATGATCAGTCTATCAGTGTCATGAACCCTGAATCCTGAGTCTGTTCCTGCCTGTGTTGCCGTTTTTCTGCTCGGTATCTCCTGTTTCCTGTAGGTGCCTGAACGCACCCTGTCCGGTTGCCGGGCGACGTTGCTAGGCGGGTGATCTCTCGTTCGGCTGTCCTCCAATGGTCCCATGCCAGCAAGATGGCTTGCCACCCTGACGTGGCTCGGACGATGGCGCTTCTACGCAGACGATTTTGGTGGCCTGCCATGGGAGAGGATACTCTGAGGTTTGTTGCTGCCTGTCCAGTTTGTGCGCAGAACAAGAGTGCCAATTGGCCCAGCTCTGGACTTCTTCACCCCCTACCTATCCCCCGGCGACCATGGTCGCATCTGGCCCTGGACTTTGTCACTGGGGAACACGGTCATTCTGACTATTGTGGAAAGATTCAGCAAGTTCGCCCACTTTGTGCCCATCTCCAAGCTTCCCTCTGCCTCTGAGACGTCCAAGATTCTGGTTAGGGAGGTTTTCAGGGTTCACGGATTGCCCAGTGACATAGTTTCCGACCGTGGTCCTCAGTTCACCTCTGCTGTCTGGAAGTCCTTCTGTTTGGCCATTGGAGCTACAGTCAGTCTCACATCTGGATTTCACCCCCAATCCAATGGACAGGCAGAGAGAGCCAACCAGAAGATGGAATCCACGCTGCGCTGCCTTGTTTCCTCCAACACCACCTCTTGGGTCTCTCAGTTGCCTTGGGTTGAGTATGCCCACAATACTCTCCCTACTTCTGCCACTGGGATGTCTCCCTTCCAGTGCCTATACGGCTACCAACCCCCCTTGTTTCCTTCTCAGGAGAAGGATCTCTTGGTTCCCTCTGTCCAGGCCCACATTCGTCGTTGCCACCGGACCTGGCATCGGGCCAGAAAGGCCCTCCTTCGAGTTTCTGACCGGTATCAGCTCCAGGCGAATCGTTGCCGTGTTCCAGCCCCCGCTTATGCCATCGGAGATAGGGTCTGGTTGGCTACATGGGACCTTCCTCTGCGGACTGAGTCAAGGAAACTGTCGCCGAGGTTCATTGGTCCGTTTGTGGTGGAGAGAGTGATTAATCCGGTTGTGGTTCGACTCAAGGTGCCTAGGACGCTCAGCGTCCATCCCACCTTCCATGTCTCCTGCCTCAAGCCTGTTCTCCTCAGCCCTCTGTTGCCCCCTCCTCCTCCTCGGATGATCGGAGGAGGTCCTGTCTACACGGTGCGCCGCATCATGGATTCCAGACGGCGGGGCCGGGGTTTCCAGTATCTCGTGGACTGGGAGGGGTATGGTCCTGAGGAGAGGAGTTGGATTCCTCGGCGTCAGATCCTTGATGCTGACCTCCTTCGTGACTTCTACCGCCTCCATCCTGGCGCTCCGGGTAGTCCGCCCGGTGGCGTTCATCGGAGGGGGGATACTGTCATGAACCCTGCGTCCTGAGTCTGTTCCTGCCTGTGTTGCCATTTTTCTGCTCGGTATCTCCTGTTTCCTGTAGGTGCCTGAACGCACCCTGTCCAGTTGCCGGGCGACGTTGCTAGGCGGGTGATCTCTCGATTAACTACACCTGCTTCTCATCAGCCTCGGCACACCTGGTCCTGATCATCACCCCTTCTTAAGCTCTGACCTGACATCCATTCCCTGCCGGATCGTTAACCATTAACAGTATGTTTTGTCAGCGTATCAGCCTCTGAGTACTAGCGTTTGTTGTTTTTGCACCTTGTTGACCTGCCTTGTACTTACCTCCGTTTTTTCTGTCTACAGTCATTCTCCCGGAACCTTCACCCAACCCCTGCCGTGCCATCATTTAATCTGCCAAACCCTCACCTTCGTTCAACTCACTGTGTCCTGGTCTGCTTCTGGGTTCTGTCTTAGAGAACCGTGACAATCAGTTTAATGGTAGGTTTATTTGAACAGTGAGAGACAGAATAACAACAAAAAAATCCAGAAAAACGCATGTCAAAAATGTTATAAATTGATAATTGCATTTTAATGAGGTGTCACGCCCTGACTTATGGGACTCTGGTATGTTGAGTCAGGGTGTGGTGTTCTATGTTATGTTTTCTATGTTGTCATTCTAGGATTGTATGTCTATGTTTGGCCGGGTGTGATTCCCAATCAGAGACAGCTGTCGCTCGTTGTCTCTGATTGGGGATCATACTTAGGCAGCCTGTTGGCATGCATTTAGTTGTGGGATCTTGTTCCGTGAGTAGGCTTGTTTTGTGTGTAGCCTTAAATAAACATGTACACATTTCACGCTGCGCCTTGGTCTGACCCGTCCTTAAACGAACGTGACAGAAGATCCCACCAAACACGGACCAAGCAGCGTGCCCAGGAGCAAACACCCTGGACACAGGTGGGGAAGATTTGGTCTTGGGAGGAGATATTTGCGGGAAAAGGACCCTGGGCGAAGAAGGAAGCCCAGGCAGAAGAGGAGCAACGGCAACAGGAGGAAGCCCGAGGAGGAAGCCCGAGAGGCAGTCCCAATATTTTTTTGGGGGGGGGCTAAAGGAGTGGTCGGGGAGCGAGAGAGAAGAGCCCCGACCACTGCACCCGGTGGGTTTCCAGATTGAGTCCCTACGACCATGGGAGGAAGAGTGGGAACAGTTCTATACTGAGGAGTCGGAAGATGACGACGACGATGAGTGTCTGTTCCCTAACTCGTGGGGGCTCCCGGAGGAGTCCTCAGTCCGGCCTGTTCCTGCTCCTCGCACCAAGCCAGTGGTGCATGTCGCCAGCCCGGTACGCCCCGTACCTGCTCCCCGCACCAAGCCAGTGGTGCGTGTCGCCAGCCCGGTACGACCCGTACCTGCTCCCCGGACCAAGCCAGGGGTGTGTGTTCCCAGTCCGGCCTGTTCCTGCTCCTCGCACCAAGCCAGTGGTGCGTGTTCCCAGTCTGGCCCGGCCTGTTCCTGCTCCTCACACCAAGCCAGTGGTGCATGTCGCCAGCCCGGTACGCCCCGTACCTGCTCCCCGCACCAAGCCAGTGGTGCGTGTCGCCAGCCCGGTACGACCCGTACCTGCTCCCCGCACCAAACCAGGGTGCGTGTTCCCAGTCCGGCCCGGCCTGTTCCTGCTCCTCGCACCAAGCCGAGAGAGAGAGAAGGATCGGTTCTGCAGGGTAAGAGAGGAGGCCACCACATTACCGGGGCTGATAGCTAGAATAGAGCGGGAGAGATCCATTCAAGAGGAGGCACTGCAGGAGGCTCGTAGGGAGAAGGAGGGAGTAGAGGCACGGAGAGAGGAGCTAGTCAGGCAATATAAGGAGCGGGGGTTAATAGAGGAACCCAGGTATGCGGAGAAATGCACTGTATCGCCAGTGCACATGCACAGCCCAGTGCGTTCTGTGCCAGGGCCCCGCACGTGTCGTGCGAAAGTGGGCAGCCAGCAAGGACGGGTTGTGCCAGCTCTCCGCTCCAGACCTCCAGTCCGCCTCCACAGTCCAGTCTGGCCCGTGCCTGCTCCCGGCACCAAGCTAGTGGTGCGTGTTCCCAGTCCGGCCCGGCCCGTTCCTGCTCCTCGCACCAGACTGGTGGTGCGTGTTCCCAGTCCGGCCCAGCCTGTTCCTGCTCCTCGCACCAAGCCAGTGGTGCGTGTTCCCAGTCCGGCCTGTTCCTGCTCCTCGCAGCAAGCCAGTGGTGCGTGTCGCCAACCCGGTACGCCCAGTACCTGCTCCCCGCACCAAGCCAGTGGTGCGTGTCGCCAGCCCGGTACGACCCGCACCTGCTCCCCGCACCAAGCCAGGGGTGTGTGTTCCCAGTCCGGCCTGTTCCTGCTCCTCGCACCAAGCCAGTGGTGCATGTCGCCAGCCCGGTACGCCCCGTACCTGCTCCCCGCACCAAGCCAGTGGTGCGTGTCGCCAGCCCGGTACGACCCGTACCTGCTCCCCGCACCAAGCCAGGGGTGTGTGTTCCCAGTCCGGCCTGTTCCTGCTCCTCGCACCAAGCCAGTGGTGCGTGTTCCCAGTCTGGCCCGGCCTGTTCCTGCTCCTCACACCAAGCCAGTGGTGCATGTCGCCAGCCCGGTACGCCCCGTACCTGCTCCCCGCACCAAGCCAGTGGTGCGTGTCGCCAGCCCGGTACGACCCGTACCTGCTCCCCGCACCAAACCAGGGTGCGTGTTCCCAGTCCGGCCCGGCCTGTTCCTGCTCCTCGCACCAAGCCAGAGGTGCATGTCACCAGTCCGGCCCGGCCTGTTTCTGCTCCTCGCACCAAGCCAGTGGTGCGTGTCGCCAGTCCGGCCCGGCCCATTCCTGCTCCTCGCACCAAGCCAGTGGTGCGTGTTCCTAGTCCGGTCCGGCCCGTGCCTGCTCTTCGCACCAGACCAGTGGTGCGTGTGTCCAGTCCGGCACGGCCCGTGCCCATTCCACCGGTGCCTGGTCCGGCACCGGTCAGTGGCTCCACTCCGGAGCCAGAGCAGTCCGCTCCACCGGTGCCCAGTCCAGCTCCGGTCAGCAGCTCTACTCCAGAGCCAGAGCAGTCCGCTCCACCGGTGCCCAATATAGCTCCGGTCAGCGGTTCCAGTCCAGAGCCTGAGCAGTCCGCTTCACCGGTGCCCGGTCCAGCTCCGGTCAGCGGCTCCAGTCCAGACCCAGACGTCAGCCCCTCTCCAGGTTCGGGGTCTCCCACACAAGGGTCCAGACAGGGCTTTGTACTTCGTGGGAGGAAGGAGAGGGGAAGCAGCGCGCCGAGGTCCAGACCAGACCAGGGGTGCAACAGGGAGGCGGAGAGTATGTGGTCGTCACGCCCGGAGCCGGATCCGCCTCCAAGGCGGAATGCCCACCCGGTGCCTACCCTGTTATGTAAAGTTTGTGCGGCCGGAGTCCGCACCTTTGGGGGGGGGGGGGGTACTGTCACGCCCTGACTTATGGGACTCTGGTATGTTGAGTCAGGGTGTGGTGTTCTATGTTGTATTTTCTATGTTGTCATTCTAGGATTGTATGTCTAGGTTTGGCCGGGTGTGATTCCCAATCAGAGACAGCTGTCGCTCGTTGTCTCTGATTGGGGTTCATACTTAGGCAACCTGTTGGCATGCATTTAGTTGTGGGATCTTGTTCCGTGAGTAGGCTTGTTTTGTGTGTAGCCTTAGGACTTCACTGTTTCGTTGGTTTGTCGTGTCTTTATCATTTAAATAAACATGTACGCATTTCACGCTGCACCTTGGTCTGACCCATCCTTAAACGAACGTGACATGAGGGAAATAAGTATTTGACCCCCTCTCAATCAGAAAGATTTCTGGCTCCCAGGTGTCTTTTATACAGGTAACAAGCTGAGATTACTCTTAAAGGGAGTGCTCCTAATCTCAGTTTGTTACCTGTATAAAAGACACCTGTCCACAGAAGCAATCATGCAAGATCTTACCTTGTGGAGTTGCAATGATCATGAGAACAGTGAGGAATCAGCCCAGAACTACACAGGTGGATCTTGTCAATGATCTCAAGGCAGTTTGGACCATAGTCACCAAGAAAACAATTGGTAACACACTACACTGTGAAGGACTGAAATCCTGCAGTGCCTGCAAGGTCCCCCTGCTCAAGAAAGCACATATACATGCCCGTCTGAAGTTTGCCAATGAACATCTGAATGGTTCAGAGGAGAACTGGGTGAAAGTGTTGTGGTCAGATGAGACCAAAATGGAGCTCTTTGGCATCAACTCAACTCGCCGTGTTTGGAGGAGGAGGAATGCTGCCTATGACCCCAAGAACACCATCCCCACTGTCAAACATGGAGGTGGAAACATTATGCTTTGAGGGTGTTTTTCTGCTAAGGGGACAGGACAACTTCACCGCATCAAAGGGACGATGGACGGGGCCATGTACTGTCAAATCTTGGGTGAGAACCTCCTTCCCTCAGCCAGGGCATTGAAAATGGGTCGTGGATGGGTATTCCAGCATGACAATGAGTCTCCAGACCTTAATCCCATAGAAAATCTGTGGAGGGAGCTGAAGTTTCGAGTTGACAAACATCAGCCTCGAAACCTTAATGACTTGGAGAAGATCTGCAAAGAGGAGTGGAACAAAATCCCTTCTGAGATGTGTGCAAACCTGGTGGCCAACTACAAGGAACGTCTGACCTCTGTGATTGCCAACAAGGGTTTTGCCACCAAGTACTAAGTAATGTTTTGCAGAGGGGTCAAATACTTATTTCCCTCATTAAAATGCAAATCAATTTATAACATTTTTGACATGCGTTCTTCTGGATTTTTTTGTTGTTATTCTGTCTCTCACTGTTCAAATAAACCTACCATTAAAATTATAGACTGATCATTTCTTTGTCAGTAGGCAAATGTACAAAATCAGCAGGGGATCAAATACTTTTTTCCCTCACTGTAGAATCACACAGCCTCGGCTGGCCCTAAAACAACCTCTCTGTAACTTTTTCAACACATCACGGTGACGGAGGGGACGCGGTTAACTGTGTGTGTGTGTGTGTGTGTGTCTGTGCAGCAAGATCGCCTGTGATACAAGTCAGTATTCGACGTCCATCCATGTCTGAGGACGTCGGGAGATGACGTGGCAACTGCCTCTGGTGCCAAAGGTTGCAAGTAAAAATCCAGCAATATTAATATTTGTGTGTGTGTGCGTGTGTGTGTGTGTGTGTGTATGGTGGGTAGTGCATGGAATAGGACATGTCTCATCTTCCCTTCCTAATACCCACATCACACAGTGCTACAGATGGCCAAGTGACGGTTCTTTATTCCATCAAGCATAATTTACTGCATAATAGGCGCTTTGTGCTTGGACATAATCACATAAATATGAAAGGGAATTGCACTGGATACCAAATCAAATCAAGCCATATCACATACAAATCAAATAAGCTAGTCAGTAAGCAAAAGGAGAGTAGGATTAGTGCTGCAGGATATCATATTCTCCTGCCAACTTTCATCATTTAAACTTCTTTTCATGTGGCGATAATATTTGTTATGAATTTCCATAGCAATAGGAAATATGTTTATGCAAAAGAGGACCTCATGAGCCAAGAAATATCCCACACTACTACTGATTTGCTTGTTAGCACCAACTCTATTCCACAAGTTTCTGCCAAACCACCAACACCTCAACCCACAGAAATTAAATAATATAGTGAAACCGTAGGGGAGAGTGGAGGAAGTTGAGCCAAAGGGATAAATTGAGCCACCCTTGTTTCTAGGAAACCATACACAAAATTAATCATTTGACCAAATATTTAGGAAGAGGTCATCATTTCATGGAGTCTGTGAAGGAAGAAACCAAAAAGTGGTAAGCAAGTTAGGTCCAAAAAAAGCAGATTTTCACCAAGTCAAATTAATTGATTGTGTTAGAGGTTTCATGATGCTTGTATCTAAACCAAAGTAGATAATTGTAAGATTGTTCTATACATCAGTTGGGGTCTCTATAAGCCTCAATATGAGTTCAGAAACCTAGAATTAATGTGCATCCTTGTAGCTGTGTGGGCTAATATAGTCAAAATGTTTGCCTTGGGGTAAGTTGAGCCATTGGCTATGGGGTAAGTTAAGCCAATGGTTGATTCTATGGCAACTTGTGAATATTTAAGTGCTTTCTTGATGCAAGGCATAATAGCTGGGATATGAGGTAACAACCGGGCCTGGCTTTTGTTAAACATGTTTAAAAAGTGCTTGTTAGATGTTAAGCCTGTGTTAAAAGATGTTTAAAATTATTAAAAGACAAACAAGTGATTGTGATTGTGTTGAATTGTGTTTGGGAAATAAATATAGACATGGTTTTAAAAAGGTAGTGGTCATATTTTATTCAGTACAGAAATGTGTAGGCGGCTTATTTTACACATTATCCCATTTTTTTTGGACAATCTATGTTTTCAAATCTGTAATGTTTAAATGAATTCTGATTATTACATCCTGAAATATACACTACCAGTCAAAAGTTAGACTCCTGAGTGGCACAGTGGTCTAAGGCACTGCATTGCAGTGCTAACTGTGCCACTAGAGATCCTGGTTCGAATCCAGGCTCTGTCGCAGCCGGCCGCGACCGGGAGACTCATGGGCGGCGCACAATTGGCCCAGCGTCGTCCAGGGTAGGGGAGGGAATGGCCGGCAGGGATGTAGCTCGGTTGATAGAGCATGGCGTTTGCAATGCCAGGGTTGTGGGTTCGATTCCCACGGGGGGCCAGTATTAAAAAAAAATATGTATTCACTAACTGTAAGTCGCTCTGGATAAGAGCGTCTACTAAAATGTAAATGTAAAAAGACTTAGCAACACAATGTGCCAACATTAGCACGACTTCACTGCATGACCTCACAAGTTCATGACCTCACAGCTTGACATACACTGGCTTCAGACAAATACAACGTTCTAACCCCAGCAGTATCAGAATACATTACACTTATGCAGCATCAGGACTCACTGCAAAATCAGCTCTTTGACAGCGCTGAGACAATAACAGTATGTTACAGTGAATCAGCAATGACTTAATGTGGGACATCTGGGGGGAAAGAGAGAGAGAGAGGAAGTGTGTATCAGTGTAGGCTATCTATGGTATTTGTGTGTATGCCTGTCTGCCGGTGTGTCAGTGTTTGTGTGATAGAGAATGTGAGCGCTGAAGAACAGGACATTCCGGCTAAATTCCCTCCCTGTATTATTTAAGGCGTTGCAATCAGATTTCACACGTTGTGTTCCAGGCCGTTGTGTAGAAGTACAGTCTATTTTGGAGTTGAATCATGTTAATTCTCCTGCTGGAGATGAGAGGGAAAGCTTGTCACACGCAATAAGGCTTTAAATGTTGCAGATAATTAGCCTTTGTTACTGCACTTGTCAGGGAACTACCCTGCTGCCACACTCACACACATGCACACACATATATACACATGCTCGTGTATGAACCAACCCCCCCCCCCCCCCCCCAACTACACACCACTCCTCTCTTTGTGCTTGCCCAGAGTGTGTGAATTAGATCTATTTCTTAGCCATGCACCATATATCTGGACAGAGAGACTCAGAGAAAGACCAGAACTAAAATGTTTTAGTGAGTTCTCAGATTAAAGTGGTCCACACTGAGTGATATGGAGCTCAGATACAGTATCAGGACCAGATACAGGTACAGGGACACCACTCACCTCATATCTTGTCAGACCCACAGAGATCCAATTTTACCCTGATGATGTGCTGTAGGCAGTAGAGGGCAGGGCATTAGACAGGGAGGCTGTGTCTGGAATTGTTACCTATTCCAATCTATTCCCATAGTGCACACGGGGACACTGGCCAAAAGTGGTGCCAATTATAGGAAGTAAAAAGCCATTTTGGATCCATCTAGAGCAGGGGTCGGCAACAGGTGGCCCGCGAACAAAACCGGGCCACAAGTGATTTTTCTTTCAAATAAAATCACCTGCAATTCAGCTTAAATATTTTTGGGGGTGGATATCTGTTCCCCAGTATTCCCACAAATAAAAAGAGAGAGATATGTGATCGTGTTTCAATGTAATCAAGGTATTAAATTATATATATTTTTTGTAATTCAATCTTTTTTTGGCCTAAATTGTGGTCATTTGCAGTGTACAAATGATTATAGTTATGTTCCACAAAAATTGTCCCGCGGCTGAATGTAGTTGTCTACCCCTGATGTAAAGTTACATAAACAAGTGATGATGACAAAGAGCAATGGAAGTCAGTAGAAGGTCCAGAGATGACTAGGCCTTGAGACTGATGACTAACCAGGCTTTTGAGTATGATGACTAGAATGATGGGGCTTTGAGTATAAATAATAGGCTGATGACGAGGCTTTGGGTAGGCTTTATCATGGGCCCCTTAGGGACACTAGAATATTAGAAAGTTAGAGAGAGAGAGACCAAAGGCCTGGGAATAGAGAGAGAGACCAGAGAGACCAGAGAGACCAGAGGTCTGGGAATATAGAGAGAGACCAGAGAGACCAGAGAGACCAGAGGCCTGGGAATAGAGAGAGAGACCAGAGAGACCAGAGAGACCAGAGGCCTGGGAATAGAGAGAGAGACCAGAGAGACCAGAGAGACCAGAGGCCTGGGAATAGAGAGAGAGACCAGAGAGACCAGAGAGACCAGAGGCCTGGGAATATAGAGAGAGACCAGAGAGACCAGAGAGACCAGAGAGACCAGAGAGACCAGAGGCCTGGGAATAGAGAGAGAGACCAGAGAGACCAGAGAGACCAGAGGCCTGGGAATAGAGAGAGAGACCAGAGAGACCAGAGAGACCATAGGCCTGGGAATAGAGAGAGAGACCAGAGAGACCAGAGAGACCAGAGGCCTGGGAATAGAGAGAGAGACCAGAGAGACCAGAGAGACCAGAGGCCTGGGAATATAGAGAGAGACCAGAGAGACCAGAGAGACCAGAGAGACCAGAGGCCTGGGAATAGAGAGAGAGACCAGAGAGACCAGAGAGACCAGAGGCCTGGGAATAGAGAGGCCACAATGAGGACACACAGTGCAGCCCTGTCCTGTGGGACTCTCCACTCAGCTGGGGCCCCACAGGTCTGTGATTTTGTGTATGTGTGCGCACGCGTGTGTGTGTGTGCTCGTGCATGCAAATGTATACGTGTCTATGTGTGTGTGTGTGTGTGTGTGTGTGTGTGTGTGTGTGTGTGTGTGTGTGTGTGGGCATGCAGGCAGTAGAGGTTCCCAGTCCAGGACTGAAGGGCTCTATTGAGACGGTCTCTCACTCTCCTCCTCTTCCTTCATTACCATTCAGAAGGGACCAGCTGTCCACACTCTGCCATGACGGCTGAAATATTTACGACTTTCTGTTTACCCACGACTACCCTGACTGACAAGACCACACCCCCCCAAGTTCACACCTTCTCATCCCCTTTAAACTCCATCCCTCTCTTGTTTTATTTTCCTGTCGTTTAACTTGCTGATGGCTCTGTCTGTCTGTCTCCCGGCGATGGCGACGTCTGCCCGGAGCGCCTCATGCTCATTGTGTCGATAATGGAGTCTTTGAGTGACAGATTTTAATCCTGCCCTCCCCTAATGATATTTGCTCTCCCCCCGGTGTGTCGTCCGCTATCAAAATGTCACAGGCAGATTTACAAGTGCTGAGCTGCCAAACAAAGCCTATTTTAGTCTGGGGCTCCCAGGGAGGGGCAGATATCCATATAGAGTATACTACAAATCATTGGCAGAATATTTACGACTGGCACCTGCAGCCTAACGATTGCAAACGGCTCACACACACACAAACAAATAAATGAGCTCTTAACTAAAATAACTCACTGTGTGTGTGTGTGTGTGTGTGTGTGTGTGTGTGTGTGTGTGTGTGTGTGTGTGTGTGTGTGTGTGTGTGTGTGTGTGTACGTGTATGTGTATGTGATAGCAGAGTAAATAGAGAGCCTATCTCATTTTCTGTTCTGTCTTCATCTTTCCTTCTCTTTTAACACTTACAACATGAGCTCTGGACAACCAATTGCCTAGACTCCCTTTCTCTCTCTTTCTCTCTCTCCTTCTCCCTCACCTTCTCTCCCTCTCTTTTCGCTCTCTCCTATTCCCTCTCCATTTCCCTCTCCCTCTCTTTCTCTCTCCCTCTCACTGCATCCCTCGGTCTCTCTTTTACCATGCCAGAAGGATTTAGTGTAATATTGCTCATCATCAAAAAAACAAAAACATGACATGCCTTTGGGGCACAATTACCCAACGCTAACAACTATTACTAAAGCTTCATCACAGTTCTCTCCCCAAGGGTTAGACCATGTATCCTGTACGGCTATACAGGCCTTCTGTGTAATATGCTTCTGATATCTCTGATTCCATATGTACCCAAAGGCTATGCATATCTACTCATACTGAAATGCAATGTGCATCTTCCTGCATTGGGAAAGGAATAGAAATCTTCCCGGCTTCATCCATATGTACCCCACCAAAAAATACATCTTCCATATGTATCCAGCGGCAATGTACTTCTGTCTCTTATTCCATATAACCCCAGGGAGCTGGATGGTCATGTGGGAATGTTATGGGATGTGCCGCAGAGTAGTTGTGTAAGTGTGTGTGGAGGGGACGGTGATACAAACACACACACACAGAGCTCTGGTGACATTAGTAGAATAGGGGTGTATATGCAGTGCCAGCTCTGGGCCTGGCAGAGCCCCATGGTGAATATGGCTGATTACACTGCCTTGACAAGCCTGGTGAGAGGATGCCAACTGTGTGTGTTTGTGTGAGTGTGTGTGTGTGTTTGTGTGAGTGTGAGTGTGTGTGTGTGCGTGTGTGTGTGTGTGTGTGTGTGTGCGTGTGTGTGCGTGCGTGCGTGCCCACTGCCAGACAGAGACCTATAGTCCTCTGTATCACCAAACCCTGACCCCACTGCCACTAAACAACAACATCTACAGGACTAGCTGTCCTTCCTTCAAACCAAATCCCTCCAATTCTACCCCTCTATTACTCTGGCCATCTAATATAATTGCAAGGTTGTCATAGCAGCATGGGACGCATTGCTTTTCCCAAAACACAAATACTGAATGCATTAGATGATAGAAAACCGAAAATATGCACCAGGAGGGTATGCATATTACCTCCCTTTCTTTGTTGTTGTTGCAGATAACAGATCAATTATTGACTCTGTACACCACATGGCTATGCAGATAACATTAAATGAATGATCCAGTGACACTATCAGTCTGCCTCTCTCTCTGCCTCTATCCCTCTTACTCACCCCATCCCTCTTTCCATCCCTCCACATCTACTTATTTATACTCCACAACCATCACGCCACTACCCCCTACATTATATCCACATGATCCAATCATCCCACAAAGGAATGTTCAGCCTCAGTATCCTCAGACTACTGGCAGTAATCCAGAGAGTGTCTGAGGAAAGTTAGGGAGATAGAGAGGGAGGGCAGAGAAAGATAAGAGTGACAAGTACACTGTCTGAGCAGGGACAGAGGCTATCACTATCAAACACTCCACACTGACCCAGCACATCCATCAACACTGTCCTCCACAGAGATACAGAGAAGGGCACAGAGGGAAGGGGAGGAGAGGAGAGGAGAGGAGAGGAGAGGAGAGGAGAGGAGAGGAGAGGAGAGGAGAGGAGAGGAGAGGAGAGGAGAGGAGAGGAGAGGAGAGGAGAGGAGATTAACACTAAATCTCTAATGATTTACCAAACACACATAGGCAATGTCCTAAATGCCACACATAGGCAACGGACCCTATTCACTATTATAGGGACCCTCAAGAGCACCCAAACTACACAACATGCCCAGGAGGCCTATACCCACAGTCCACACTCTCAGCTGCAGCTAGCGTCCTCTAAAAAACATGTTGGACTAAATGGAACGGAACATCTGAGGTCACAAGGGAACATGCTTCACTTCACATAGTAGCTGACTTTGGAAGAATGGACAGTCAGCACTTCTGGACCAGATGTTGTCACTTTTCTGTTGTAGAGACAAACACAGTATGTAGTAAACATACCAACTAATAGAAGACAAATTACTAACAGATGTACTCAGGATCTGATACAGGCGTTTGGTTGGGACTGCTTTTTATTCCTTTATATAAGATCATGACAATCCTTCCGCAGCTGAGCGCTAGCTAACATCTGCTTGGAAACTCTAGAATAGGATAGTGGCGATGGGAAATGCATCGGACTATGATTATAGGGAAATTACTACAGGACTTACAATGTTGCTTCAATATTTTGGAGCCATTACAATATGCATAAACATGCTGTGATTATCCAACAGTGCAGACTCCAGATTATACAGACCAGACACAACAATAGCAGCTAAGTATCTGATTTTTCTAAGCACTGCACATTTACACAGCATGATACCCATCTAGTAGAACAGTCGCCTGTAAAACCATGCATCTAAACAAACAGATTCCCACTATGGGGATCAATAAAGTAGTGTCCAGAATAAACAAGATATACAGAGAATAAGGTCAAAGACAATACATATGGCTATCAGTGCCCCTTCACTAATGTAGGGTGTATGACGCCCAAATCACACCCAACATACAAAAACAGCACCCAACCCTCAGGACACCCCTATCAATAAATAAATATACAGTACCAGTCAAAGGTTTGGACACACCTACTCATTCAAGGGTTTTTCTTAATTTTTACTATTTTTTACATTGTAGTATAATAGTGAAGATATCAAAACTATGAAATAACACATACAGTGAGGGAAAAAAAGTATTTGATCCCCTGCTGATTTTGTACATTTGCCCACTGACAAAGACATGATCAGTCTATTTTGAACAGTGAGAGACAGAACAACAACAACAAAAAATCCAGAAAAACGCATTTCAGAAATGTTATACATTGATTTTCATTTTAATGAGGGAAATAAGTATTTGACCCCTCTGCAAAACATGACTTAGTACTTGGTGGCAAAACCCTTTGTCACGGTTTCGGCCGAGGCTGCTCCTCCTCCTGGTTCGGGCAGGCTTCGGCGGTCGTCGTCCCCGGAGTACTAGCTACCACCGATCTATGTTTCATCTTCATTTGGTTTTGTCTTTATGTTGTACACCTGTGTCTTGTTAGTCCTCGTTAGTGTCCTATTTAGTTCTCGTTGGTTGTGTTTGTCTTTGTGTGTGATTGCTCTTCTGTTTTCGTGTTGGAGCTACGTACTTCCCTCCAGTGTTTTGGAGAGGTTTTTTCGCACATGTTAGTGCGCCGTTTGTTTGATGCCTGTGTGCGCCGTGATCTCGCCTTTGGGCTTATTGTGCTTATTTTCTACGTGAATATTGCACTAAAGTCTTTTGGACTGAGCTTCTGCGTCCTGCGCTTGATTCATGCACCACACCCACCTTCAGCACCCCTTGACAGAATCACACACCAGAATGGAATCAGCAGGATCTGCAGTTACGCCTGAGTCGCTCGAGGAGCATGTCCGCGGCCAAGATGACCAGATACGACAACTGGGGACCGCTCTACAGGACGTCATCAACACCTTGCACCGATGGGAGGCCAGCGGGGTACCCACGCCTCCACCTACCCTGCCAACCCCATCAGCC
Organism: Coregonus lavaretus; assembly: GCF_964263955.1. Taxonomy (NCBI): domain Eukaryota; kingdom Metazoa; phylum Chordata; class Actinopteri; order Salmoniformes; family Salmonidae; genus Coregonus; species Coregonus lavaretus. The sequence goes on from NC_140000.1 coordinate 16,340,106, forward strand.
GGTCCACCAGTCCCAGGTCCGGAACCCAGGGGGATTCGGCTCTCGCTCCCGAGGGCGTATGACGGAACAGCTGCCGGGTGTCAGGGGTTCCTCCTGCAGGTGGAGCTCTACCTGGCCACTGTACACCCGGTGCCCTCGGGACACGAGAGCGTTTCCGCCCTCATCTCCTGTCTCACGGGCAAGGCGTTGGAGTGGGCTAACGCCGAGTGGAGGAAGATGGACGCCAACACCATCTCCTACGCCGAGTTCTCCCGTCGCTTCAAGGCCGTGTTCGACCATCCACCTGAGGGCAAAGCGGCGGGGGAGCGTCTAGTCCACTTGAGACAGGGGAGGAGGAGCGCACAGGCGTTTGCTCTAGAGTTCCGGACTCTAGCGGCAGACGCAGGGTGGAATGAACGGGCCCTCATCGACCATTTTCGATGTAGCCTACGGGAGGACGTTCAACGTGAGTTGGCCTGCAGGGATACCCATCTTACCTTCGACCAGTTGGTCGATATGTCCATCCGTCTGGCCACCCGTGGACGTCCCGAGTGGGGTCCGTCCATTCCGCCCTCCGGCACCTCCGAGCCGAGCCCTATGGAGCTCGGGGGTGCCGGCGCTAGAGAAAGGAGGAGGAGGAGCCCGAGGGGGCCTGTCTCCTGCACCAAGTGCGGTCGTGGAGGGCACACTGCGGCCAGGTGCTGGGGAGGGTTCTCCGGGGGAGAAGACGACAGGCCACGCACTGGGGGGGCCTCCCAGGTGAGTAGACGTCCCACTTACCCAGAGCTTTCTGTTGCGCACTTTTGTATACCTGTTTGTTTTCCACAGGTTGCACCTCATAACCAGCATAAGGCGCTAGTAGATTCAGGCGCAGCTGGGAATTTTGTTGATCGGAAGTTTTGTTTAGATTTAGGGATCCCTCTCCTACCTGTTGACAAACCTTTTCCCGTTCATGCCTTAGATAGCCGCCCGTTGGGGTCGGGGTTGATTAGGGAGATCACAGCGCCACTTAGGATGTGTGCGCAGGGGGGTCATGAAGAGACTATACAGCTGTATCTGATCGACTCTCCTGCGTACCCAGTGGTGCTGGGAATTCCCTGGTTAAGCACCCATAACCCTGCTATTTCGTGGCAACAGAGGGCTCTCGATGGGTGGTCTGCTCAGTGCGAGGGGCGAAGTCTGGGTGTTTCCGTGGGGGCGACTTCCGCCTGAATATGGGGATTTAGCTCTCGTGTTTAGCAAAACTAGGGCGACGCAGTTGCCTCCTCATAGACAGGGGGATTGTGCGATTGATCTCCAGGCAGGAGCAGCGCTCCCACGGAGCCATGTGTATCCTTTGTCTCAAGAGGAGAGAAAAGCTATGGAGACTTACATAGCCGAATCTTTGAGACAGGGATACATTCGGCCCTCCACTTCTCCCGCCTCCTTGAGCTTCTTTTTTTGTGAAAAATAAAGATGGAGGGTTGCGCCCGTGCATTGACTACCGTGGTCTCAATCAGATTACTGTGAAATACAGTGATCCACTCCCTCTGATTGCGACCATGACGCAGTCATTGCATGGAGCACGGTTTTTCACAAAACTGGATCTCAGGAGCGCGAATAACTTGGTGCGCATTAGGGAGTGCGACGAATGGAAGACAGCGTTTAGTACCACGTCAGGTCATTTCGAGTATCTTGTCATGCCATATGGGTTGATGAATGCTCCATCAGTCTTCCAATTCTTCGTAGATGACATTTTCCGGGATATGCAGGGACAAGGGGTGGTCGTGTACATTGATGATATTCTGGTGTACTCGTCTACCCGAGCCGAGCATGTAACCCTGGTGCGTCGTGTATTGAGGAGGCTGTTGGAGCACGACCTATATGTCAAGGCAGAGAAATGTCTGTTTTTCCAGGAGTCGGTCTCCTTTTTGGGTTATCGGTTGTCTGCGTCAGGGGTGAGAATGGAGGTGGATCGTGTGTCCGCTGTGCATAATTGGCAAACCCCAACCACTGTAAAAGAGGTGCAGCAGTTCTTGGGCTTTGCGAATTACTACCGGAGGTTTATCCAGGGTTTTGGACAGGTGGCAGCTCCCATCATGTCCCTTCTGAAAGGGAGTCCGGTGCGCCTGCAGTGGTCAGCTGATGCGGACAGGGCCTTTGGGAGACTGAAGGACCTGTTTACGTCGGCTCCGGTGCTGGCGCATCCGGATCCCGCATTACCCTTTCAGGTTGAGGTGGACGCGTCTGAGGCAGGTATAGGGGCCGTTCTCTCTCAACGGTCCGGCTCGCCACCTAAACTCCGCCCCTGTGCTTTTTACTCAAAGAAGCTCAGCCCGGCGGAGCGTAACTATGACGTTGGGGACAGGGAGCTGTTAGCTGTAGTTCAAGCCCTTAAGGTGTGGAGGCATTGGCTTGAGGGGGCTCAACACCCTTTCCTCATTTTGACTGACCATCGGAACCTGGAGAACATCCGGGCAGCGAGGAGACTGAACCCTCGCCAGGCTCGATGGAGTATGTTTCTCACCAGGTTCGTATTTAAAATCATGTACATCCCTGGGTCCCAGAATGGTAAGGCAGATGCACTGTCCCGGCGGTATGACACGGAGGAGAGGTCCGTTGAGCCTACTCCCATACTACCGGAGTCTTGCCTTGTGGCACCGGTGGTGTGGGAGGTCGATGCCGAAATCGAGCGAGCGTTGCGTACCGACCCCAGCCCTCCACAGTGTCCTGAGGGTCGGAAGTACGTTCCGCTCGAGATTCGGGATCGACTCATTTACTGGGCTCACACGTCACCCTCCTCTGGACATCCGGGTATTGGCCGGACAGTGCATTGCCTTAGCACTAAATACTGGTGGCCTACTTTGGCTAGGGATGTGAGGGTTTATGTCTCCTCCTGCTCGGTGTGCGCCCAGTGTAAGGCGCCCCGACATCTGCCCAGGGGTAAGTTACAACCCCTGCCCGTTCCACAACGACCATGGTCCCACCTCTCGGTGGATTTTGTGACAGACCTTCCCCTCTCTCAGGGGAATACCACCATCCTGGTCGTTGTGGACCGGTTCTCTAAGGCCTGTCGTCTTCTCCCTATGTCGGGTCTTCCTACTGCCCTACAGACCGCTGAGGCCCTATTTACCCACGTCTTCCGGCATTACGGGGTACCCGAGGATATAGTGTCTGATTGAGGCCCCCAGTTTACCTCCCGTGTTTGGAGAGCGTTCATGGAGCGTTTGGGGGTCTCGGTTAGCCTTACCTCAGGGTACCACCCGGAGAGTAACGGGCAGGTAGAACGTGTCAACCAGGATGTGGGTAGGTTTCTGAGGTCGTATTGCCAGGACCGGCCTGAGGAGTGGGCACGGTACATTCCCTGGGCCAAGATGGCCCAGAACTCTCTCCGCCACTCCTCTACCAACCTAACCCCCTTCCAATGTGTGTTAGGTTACCAGCCGGTTCTGGCACCGTGGCAGCAGAGCCAGATCGAGGCCCCTGCGGTGGATGATTGGATGAGGCGCTCGGAAGAGATGTGGAACGCTGCCCACGTCCACCTGCAGCGGGCTGTCCTTCGTCACAAGGCGAGCGCCGATCTCCACCGCAGTGAGGGGCCGGTGTACGCACCCGGAGATCGAGTCTGGCTCTCTACCAGAAACCTACCCCTCCGCCTGCCCTGCCGGAAGCTGGGTCGGCGGTTTGTGGGGCCCTTTAAAGTCCTGAGAAGATTGAACGAGGTGTGTTATAGGTTACATCTACCTGTTGAGTATAACAATATTAACCCCTCGTTCCATGTGTCTCTTCTCAGGCCAGTGGTAGCTGGTCCACTCCAGGACAATGAGATAGGAGAGACTCCTCCGCCCCCACTGGACATCGAGGGGGCTCCGGCGTACACCGTTCGGTCCATCTTGGACTCCAGACGCCGGATGGGGGGTCTCCAGTATCTCGTGGAGTGGGAGGGGTACGGCCCGGAGGAGCGGTGCTGGGTGCCACGGAGGGACATCCTAGACCCATCTCTCCTGTCGGAGTTCCACCGGGACAATCCCGCGCGCCCTGCTCCGCGTCCTCCTGGTCGTCCCCGAGGCCGGGGTCGGCGCATGGCTGGAGCCGCGCATCAAGGGGGGGGTACTGTCACGGTTTCGGCCGAGCCTGCTCCTCCTCCTGGTTCGGGCAGGCTTCGGCGGTCGTCGTCCCCGGAGTACTAGCTACCACCGATCTATGTTTCATGTTCGTTTGGTTTTGTCTTTATGTTGTACACCTGTGTCTTGTTAGTCCTCGTTAGTGTCCTATTTAGTTCTCGTTGGTTGTGTTTGTCTTTGTGTGTGATTGCTCTTCTGTTTTCGTGTTGGAGCTACGTACTTCCCTCCAGTGTTTTGGAGAGGTTTTTTCGCACATGTTAGTGCGCCGTTTGTTTGACGCCTGTGTGCGCCGTGATCTCGACTTCGGGCTTATTGTGCTTATTTTCTACGTGAATATTGCACTAAAGTCTTTTGGACTGAGCTTCTGCGTCCTGCGCTTGATTCATGCACCAACCCACCTTCAGCACCCCTTGACACCCTTGTTGGAAATCACAGAGGTCAGACGTTTCTTGTAGTTGGCCACCAGGTTTGCACACATCTCAGGAGGGATTTTGTTCCACTCCTCTTTGCAGATCTTCTCCAAGTCATTAAGGTTCCGAGGCTGACGTTTGGCAACTCGAACTTTCAGCTCCCTCCACAGATTTTCTATGGGATTAAGGTCTGGAGACTGGCTAGGCCACTCCAGGACCTTAATGTGCTTCTTCTTGAGCTACTCCTTTGTTGCCTTGGCTGTGTGTTTTGGGTCATTGTCATGCTGGAATACCCATCCACAACCCATTTTCAATGCCCTGACTGAGGGAAGGAGGTTCTCACCCAAGATTTGACGGTACATGGCCCCATCCATCGTCTCTTTGATGCAGTGAAGTTGTCCTGTCCCCTTAGCAGAAAAACACCCCCAAAGCATAATGTTTCCACCTCCATGTTTGACGATGGGGATGGTGTTCTTGGGGTCATAGGCAGCATTCCTCCTCCTCCAAACATGGCGAGTTGAGTTGATGCCAAAGAGCTCGATTTTGGTCTCATCTGACCACAACACTTTCACCCAGTTCTCATCTGAATCATTCAGATGTTAATTGGCAAACTTCAGACGGCCCTGTATATGTGCTTTCTTGAGCAGTGGGACCTTGCGGGCGCTGCAGGATTTCAGTCCTTCACAGCGTAGTGTGTTACCAATTGTTTTCTTGGTGACTATGGTCCCAGCTGCCTTGAGATCATTGACAAGATCCTCCCGTGTAGTTCTGGGCTGATTCCTCACCGTTCTCATGATCATTGCAACTCCACGAGGTGAGATCTTGCATGGAGCCCCAGGCCGAGGTAGATTGACAGTTATTTTGTGTTTCTTCCATTTGCAAATAATCACACCAACTGTTGTCACCTTCTCACCAAGCTGCTTGGCGATGGTCTTGTAGCCCATTCTAGCCCTGTGTAGGTCTACAATCTTGTCCCTAACATCCTTGGAGAGCTCTTTGGTCTTGGCCATGGTTGAGAGTTTGGAATCTGATTGATTGATTGCTTCTGTGGACAGGTGTCTTTTATACAGGTAACAAGCTGAGATTAGGAGCACTCCCTTTAATAGTGTGCTCCTAATCTCAGCTCGTTACCTGTATAAAAGACACCTGGGTGCCAGAAATCTTTCTGATTGAGAGGGGGTCAAATACTTATTTCCCTCATTAACATTTAAATCAATTTATAACATTTTTGAAATATGTTTTTCTGGATTTTTTTGTTGTTATTCTGTCTCTCACTGTTCAAATAAACCTACCATTAAAATTATAGACTGATCATTTCTTTGTCAGTGGGCAAACGTACAAAATCAGCAGGGGATCAAATACTTTTTTCCCTCACTGTATGGAATCATGTAGTAACCAAAAAAGTGTTAAACGTATCAAAATATATTTTAGATTTCAAATAGCCACCCTTTGCCTTGATGACAGCTTTGCACACTCTTGGCATTCTCTCAACCAGCTTCACCTGGAATGCTTTTCCAACAGTTTTGAAGGAGTTCCCACATATGCTGAGCACTTGTTGGCTGCTTTTTCTTCACTTTGCCGTCCAACTCATCCCAAGCCATCTCAATTGGGTTGAGGTCAGGAGATTGTAGAAACCAGGTAATCTGATGCAGCACTCCATCACTCTCCTTCTTGGTAAAATAGCCCTTACACAGCCTGGAGATGCGTTGGGTCATTGTCCTGTTGAAAAACAAATGATAGTCCCACTAAGCCCAAACCAGATGGGATGGCGTTTCACTGCAGAATGCTGTGGTAGCCATGCTGGTTAAGTGTGCCTTGAATTCTAAATAAATCATAGACAGTGTCACCAGCAAAGCACCTCCACACCATAACACCTCCTCCTCCATGCAGTACTGTGAGAACCACAGATGCGGAGATCACCCGCATCGCGTCTCACAAAGACAAAAATTATCCAATTTGGACTCCAGACCAAAGGACAAATTTCCACCGGTCTAATGTCCATTGCTCGTGTTTCTTGGCCCAAGTAGGTCTCGTCTTCTTATTGGTGTCCTTTAGTAGTGGTTTCTTTGCAGCAATTCGACCATGAAGGCCTGATTCACACAATACCCTCTAAACAGTTGATGTTGAGATGTGTTTGTGACTTGAACTCTGTGAAGCATTTATTTGGACTGCAATTTCTGAGGCTGGTAACTCTAATGAACTTATCCTCTGCAGCAATTTGTGATAGAGTTGTATCAACAAAATGTATTCAAAATGAATCTAAAACAGTCCACATAAACAGAAGGCTAAAATAGAAAGCTAAAATGTGTGGCGGTCCTCATGAGAGCCATTTTCATCACAGCACTTGATGGTTTTTGTGGCTGCACTTGAAGAAACTTTCAAAGTTCTTGAAATGTTCCATATTGACTGACCTTCATGTCTTAAAGTAATGATGGACTGTCGTTTCTCTTTGATTATTTGAGCTGTTCTTGCCATAATATGGACTTGGTCTTTTACCAAATAGGGCTATCTTCTGTATACCCCCCTACCATGTCACAACACAACTGAAGGAAATAAATTCCACAAATTAACTTTTAAGAAGGCACACCTGTTAATTGAAATGCATTCCAGGTGACTACCTCATGAAGCTGGTTGAGAGAATGGCAAGAGTGTGCAAAGCTGTCATCAAGGCAAAGGGTGGCTATTTGAAGAATCTCAAATTTAAAACATATTTTGATTTGTTTAACACTTTTTTGGTTACTACATGATTCCATATGTGTTATTTCATAGTTTTGATGTCTTCACTATTATTCTACAATGTAGAAAATAGTAAAAATAAAGAAAAACCCTTCAATGAGTAGGTGTGTCCAAACATTTGACAGGTAGGTATTCAGACTCCTTGACTTTTTGCACATTTTGTTATGTTATAGCCTTATTCTAAAATTGATTAAATTCATTTTTTCACTAATCAATCTACACACAATACCCCATAATGACAAAGCGAAAACAGGTTTTTAGAAATTGTTGCAAATTTATTAAAAATAAAAATCTGAAATATCTTATTTGCATAAGTATTCAGACGTAGAACATTATAACATACTATGTCACACGATCAGACATTTATGCTAATTCTACTTTATCTATATCAATTCATTTCCCCCTAAAATCGTATTTTTCTTTCCTTTTGTCTGTACACTGTAATTCAGCTTTCAGCTGTGAATGTGTACAAGCTCAAATAAACCTTACTATATCCTCATCCTCTCTTTTCTGTTGCAACAGGTAGAATGAAGTATGATTCCGAATGCTACCACTCAGTGTTATAATTCCAATATGGACTAGCTTAAAACATCTGTAGCCTATAATAATACTCACTTTTAGGGTTGCAAAATTCCTGGAACTTTCAATAGATTCCCTGGTTTTCCAGAAATCCTGGTTGGAGGATTCCAGATTTCCTGGTTATTCCCTCCTGATTCCAGGAAACCTCCATCTGGGATTTCTGAAGAAAAAAAAACAGGGAATTTAATAAAGTTCCAGGATTTTTGCAACCCTGCTCACTTTCAAGTCCATTATCCTCCACTATATGAAAGTGAGATAGACTACATGCCAACTTCCAAAAATAAAAGCATATTCTTTGCTCCTATGGACAACAGATTTCAGCATTTGTACATTTTCTAATGATGCAGCTTTCAGCATTTTAATGAATTTAATGATTTTAATGATACCATGTTGCTCAGGCAACCAATTAGAGTGGAGAGTAGAGGTAACTCTGATGAGTTCCTGTGTTGACGCTAGGCTAACTAGCTCATAGAGGAATTTGAGGGGATTGAATGGAGACTCACTGAGATGTGGTCTCTGATACAGATTATTATCTATGGGACTTGAGATCAAAGCACAACCATGCCTTGTTCTCATCAGGGAGTATACATACGGACTGGGGAGAAATTATTGGTTCCAATAACCTGTCTTTTATCATTGGGTTTTCTAAGCACATTTACACAGCATGATACCCATCTAGTAGATCAGTTGCCTGCCTGTAAAACCATGCAGAGCATCACCTTACTAATTGACAACATTAACTAAACAAACAGATTCCCACTATGAGGATCAATAAAGTACTGTGTCCATTGAGACTGAAGCTATGTATTTTTTCTGGAAATAATATACAAGATATACAGAGAATAAGGTCAAAGACAATACATATGGATATCAGTGCCCCTTCACTAATGTAGGGTGTATGACGCCCAAATCACACCCAACATACAAAAACAGCACCCAACCCTCAGGACACCCCTATCAATAAATATCACATACTTTATATAATATAATATATATATATATATATATATATATATATATATATATATATATATATATATATATATATATATATATATATATATATATATATATATCAATATTAAGACATAGAACATCATAACATACTATGGTACACAATCAGACATTTACTTTGCTAATTCTACTTTATCAATATCAACTCTTCATTTCCCCCTAGAATCGTATTTTTCTTTCCTTTTGTCTGTACACTGTAATTCAGCTTTCAGCTGTGAATGTGTACAAGCTCAAATAAACCTTACTATATCCTCATCCTCTCTTTTCTGTTTCAACAGGTAGAATGAAGTATGATTCCGAATGCTACCACTCAGTGTTATAATTCCAATATGGACTAGCTTAAAACATCTGTAGCCTATAATAATACTCACTTTTAGGGTTGCAAAATTCCTGGAACTTTCAATAAATTCCCTGTTTTTCCAGAAATCCTGTTTTTTCCAGAAATCCTGGTTGGGCTTAGTGGGATTTGGGGAAAACCAGGGAATTTATTGAATGTTCCAGAAATGTTGCAACCCTGCTCACTTTCAAGTCCATTATCAAATTAATCCTCCGCTATATGAAAGTGAGATAGACTACATGCCAACTTCCAAAAATAAAAACCTATTATTTGATCCTATGTACAACAGCTTTCAGCATTTTGACATTTTCTAATGATACAGCTTTCAGCATTTTAATGATTTTAATGATACCATGTTGCTCAGGCAACCAATTACAGTGGAGAATAGCGGTAACTCTGATGAGTTCCTGTGTTGACGCTAGGCTAACAAGCTCATAGAGGAATCAGAAGGGATTGAATGGTGACTCACTGAGATGTGGTCTCTGATACAGATGATCAATGGGACTTGAGATCAAAGCACAACCATGCCTTGTTCTCATCAGGGAGTATACAGACAGACTGGGGAGAAATCATTGGTTCCAATAACCTGTCTTTTATCATTGGGTTTTGCAAACAAAATGTAAGTTAATAAGAAGAATTCACTTTTTTTTTTTTTTAAGAAAAGAACAACCAGTATGAACAAACATAATTGCAATTTGTATATGGAAATGTACATGTAAATGTAGCTCTAATGTAGACACAGCATTGCTTGCTGTTTGGGGTTTTAGGCTGGGTTTCTGTATAGCACTTTGTGACATCTGCTGATGTAGAAAGGGCTTTATGAATAAAATTTGATTGATTGATTGATAGATTTCCTGTATAACCACAATTTGTGATAAAGTTGTATCAACAAAATGTATTTTTCAAAATGAATCTAAAACAGTCCACATAAACAGAAGGCTAAAATAGAAAGCTAAAATACAGATAGATTAATGTAAAAAACCCATCCAGTAGAAGTGACATTCTGGGCTGTTCTCTACCCCAACAGAAGGTCACAACCCCTGAAAGAAAACTGTGGAGGAAGCAGAAAGACAGCCATCTGTGATTTCTACGCCAGAGCATCTGTGTACAGTATGTGTGTACAGTGTGTGTTTGTGTGTGTGTGTGTGTATGTGTGTGTGTGTGTGTGTGTGTGTGTGTGTGTGTGTGTGTGTGTGTGTGTGTGTGTGTGTGTGTGTGTGTGTGTGTGTGTGAGAGAGAGAGAGAGAATGAAAGAGAGAGCATGCCTGTGTCTGTCTCTGTGTATCTAATTTCTGTGTCATTTCTCTCCTTCAAACCCTGTAGTCCTGCCTACAGTACATGCCTGCTTCCTGTTGCAAACAAAGAAATGCTTCTCATACAAGACTACAACTTTACCCTGACTTATTTTACATTACAATGATTCACACTCACAGCAACCCCTAACAGACACACAAACGTGCTGTCAGTAGTCTAAAACTTAGTCTAAAAAATGTTTTCTAACAAAGCCTCACATTGTATTGGAGTGATACAATGATGCATGGCTCAAGTGTACATTCTGTTTTAGGGACTCATTACACATGCACATTCAGTATGGGTACACACGCACACACACACACACACACACACACACACACACACACACACACACACACACATATATAGTCCTTTATCTTACCAGACCCCCCTGATCTTTAACGAGTCACAATGTAATTTAAACACTCCAGACATGCAGACAGACAGAAGTATCAGAAAGGTGTGAGGTTGTTTCTCTCTCCACACACACACACACACACACACACACACACACACACACACACACACACACACACACACACACACACACACACACGCACACATACACAAACACACACACACGTACAAGAGGTGTGAGGGTGTTTCTCTCTCCACACAAACACACCCACACACACATGTATAAGAGGTGTGAGGTTGTTTCTCTCTCCACACACACACTCACGCACACACGCGCACACACACACACACACACGCACACATACACAAACACACACACATGTATAAGAGGTGTGAGGGTGTTTCTCTCTCACCACCACTGAACACCAGGATGAAAATAGCAGGCAAAAGAACTCCTGCTAATTCAATACCATGTCTTACTGCAATGCAATTCAGAGCCTGTTTGATCAGCTGTTCAAGAGCATGAAAGAGAAAGTGAGATCCAATTCATTAAACAACAAAAACATTCCTTGGCATACAGTTTATAACAACGTTACTTTACTTTTCCTCTGAGCTCATATTGCTTCATCATGTTTTGCTCCAAAACACACGACAAGCCCAGTGATGGGCCAACTAAAGACTCTATCCTTGCGTGATGGTGAGCTAGCATCAGAGAAGGGTAAATGTTTAATGAGAAAGCCTTACGACCGCTTCACACAACAGGCCCAAACACGAAAACACAAACAAGCATGTCTGTCTCAAAGGATGGATATCATCACTCTGTTTGATGTTGTGATGATGGTCAGAGTTAGTGAGCCTCATTGGTCAGTCTCATAGTGTAACGTGTGGACTTTGTAACTGTTGCCTGCCCTCGCCCTGAGTTCCCCTCCCTGGCCCTGCATCCTCACAATGCATGTTGACTAGGCTTCATCACCCAGCATCCCTAGCCCCTATTTTAGACAGTAATTAGGCGAGCTAATGAACAGGCATGATCTGGACAGCAACCTCCAAGAGTTCAACGCTTTGGTCGATGGAACTCTCCACTGTCCCGTCATTAAACCATTATGGCCAACATTAAAGAGGAGGGAGATGTGTGTTTCTCTCTAGGGTTTCTGTGTGTGTGTGTGTGTGTGTGTGTGTACGTGTGTGCATGCGTGTGTGTTTTTAATGATACCATGTTGCTCAGGCAACCAATTAGAGTGGAGAATGTGTGTGTTTGTAGATGTGCATGCATGTGCCTGTGTTTGTGCCTGTTGTGAATGCGTGTGTTTTTGTGTGTGTGCGTGCTCAGTCTGCTCAGTGGTGACTGATAGCTGTGCACTTACTCCAAAGCATGGTCTGTGTATGTGTGTGTGTGTGTGTGTGTGTGTGTGTGTGTGTGTGTGTGTGTGTGTGTGTGTGTGTGTGTGTGTGTGTGTGTGTGTGTGTGTGTGTGTGTGTGTGTGTGTGTGAGGCAGATTGGGTATGTCTGTCTCCATCATAAACACTCTCTCTATGGACCCTTGCTCTCTCGCTCGCCTTTAATCCATCTTCTTTCTCTCTCCTTCTCTTTCTTCCCCTCCCGTCTCTCCTCTATTTCAATCTCTCTGTCTGTCTCTGTTTCTTCATCCCTCTCTGGTCTCTATCCCACTGTGTTTTTTCCATTTCAGGTTGCGTGTGGTGGCACTGAGGTTTAGACACCCCAGGTTTATGTAAGGCTAAGGGATGATGGAGGGAGGAGAGGAGAGGAGAGGAAAAGAGGAGAGGAGAGGAGAGGGGGAGGTTGGGACTGGAGTATTTGCAGAGGCGGCTTGGATACGAAATACAAAAACAAAGGAGGACATCTAGGTTAAAAGACATGCATGGTTGCTTCTCAAAGGGCCTGTGTGCTCTGCTTGCTCAGCCCAGTCTGTCCGTGACTCAAAGATTGCCTGCCTGCCAGTCAGGAGGCTCCTGTGGAGGCTTATTTATAATCCCTGTGTCTTCTAAAAGAGTCACAGTAGACTAATATCCGTGGCTGCAGGCTGTGTGGCCAGTCCTACTCTTACAGGACCAGGCACTACCTGATATCCCTGAATTCCTTGAAAGTGGTGTGGTAGTCCTAAGATAATGTAGAGAAGATTTTGAATGGTGAGGCAAGGACAGGCATCAAGATGTCAGACCCAAAACAGTGCCTCAACGCCGTTCACCCCTCACTCCCCTGACATTGAAATCATATCATATCATTGTGATCATATAATTAATAACAATATTGTTAAAGAAAAGTATCATCATCCGTGTTCTTATTGTAATTACAAGGCTACTAGCCCAGATTTACTCCATATTGTTAAAACTTAAAAATAATAGGAACCTGTGTGAAATATTAACGCTTTGTTCAACAGGGATTTTCATGCATCTTGCATCTTCACCTGTTGAGGTATCTCACACCTTTACTGCTATTTAAAACATGGGAGGAACAGAGCTACGTAGGCTACACAGGTCTTTACACCGACACAACTCGCTCCGTTTCACCGGTGAGATCCCGTGAGAACCCCACCCGATGCTCAGGAATCATTTCTGGCGCTGCAATGCTCCGTTAGTCCCGTCTCCCCCGCGGAGGGAATTGAGTGTCTGTAGACTCCCCCCTACCGTAAGAAGACGGAACTTCCTGTTTAACCCTTATCCTTAACCCCCAAAGCCATGCACACTTTTTCTCGATATTTTCTCCCAAGCACAAATATTTTCAGATAACTGTCTCTATATGTAATGCCAATTCTCAGTCTCAATCACTTTAACCTATGATCTATCTTATGTCACACAAACACACACACGCACGCACGCACGCACACACACACACACACACACACACACACACACACACACACACACACACACACACACACACACACTTCAATTGCATTTCTCGCTCTGTTCTTCAAGAGACATCCTTTCAGCAAAGCACAGGGCTCATTGAACCGAATAGTTCTCTCGGCTCCTGCAAATAGTCTTCTTCCCCTCTCTGTCTTTTCGATCACTTTGATATTGAACGCTTCATTTAGCCCTACACACAGAGAGGTAGACTTGGTCCGGAGACATTTAGCTTTCACTTGCATCAAGGGGGTGGAAATGGGGCAGTTTCACCAGAAGCGGTTAGGTGAAAATATTAGAACCATCCTATTTCCCTATAGGGGAGGATATTGTTGCATTAAGTATGCCGGCCATAAGTGCTATTTAGGACTAGGGGAAACACTGTATTTATACAGAAGCTTCAGTTGCACATCACACACTCACCAAAAAGTGTTCAGTGACTACTGATCCGCAAAGCAGAGAGTGCATGACTGCGTTACCAACATGTAGAATGTTTCACTGCATGCCACATCGCTATAAGTTATTGCCACATAAATCAACACAGGCTGAATAACTGCAAACATCAGCAAGTTATTTCATTCTCCATGTAGGGATAGGATAGCCTATATTGTTATAATAAAAGATGTGCTACTAAGTAAGGACTATTGAACTTGTGAGTAAATAAAGAAAGTGTAGAATTAAAAAGTGGAGTAGAGTTCACAAATAATGCAATTTTCATTCCATGGAGAGCTACATGTCTATCAAAGTGCAGCTACTTCCAAACGCAGAGACAAGAGGACACGGGTAGTAGGGTAAAAAGAGCCACCGAGGTATTCCTTCCCTAGACAAATAAGGCAGATAATAACAACAATTTTGAGAAACAATCAATATGCACAACAAAGGCATCTCCAAAATCATATAAAAAATATTTGCCATATTTGTATCCCGGAAAAGGCCCCTTTGATTTCCTCAAAAATTTAATACTAGGGTTTAGTCAAACTCATGAAATCACAGTAGATATTTGTTGTGGCGACCTTGCTATCCAGTCTGTCGGAGATACTGGATAGGTACCTTGGACAGCGACTAGCCTACCAGAGACCACGGCCGCAGCAAGGGCGCTAGGAGTCGGGCGCGCTGTGATTCCCTGAGCGCGTCTGTTTGACATGTTTATACTGCCTAAATCCACACCCGGAACACTAAAAACTGCTCGGAGCAAATGCATCTGGCCCTGTTCTCCATTTCCAAAGCAGTACAGCTTATAGTAATCGAATTGGGAGGGACCAGAACGGAAAGAAGAGCAATGCCCAGTGGGTTTAGAAGAAGTTGATGTGATGAGTGACGGATATTTTCTATCCCTTGCCTGTCTGAAACTGCCGACCAGCGCCTCGGCTTTGCTGCTAGTCTGTCATCAACGAGAATGATCTTAAAACCATGGTGCTGCAAAATGAATTCACTAAACATGTTATCAAACACAAATGTTTCATTCTTAAAAACTCCACTGCCTCAAGGGAAGATGCGAGAAGCAGAGATCCCATGTCGGATTAATATAACACTATGTTATTGACATAGCACATTCGGTTGAAAGTCACAATAACGCGTTACTTTGAGGTGTCTATATATTAAATTAAAGTAATATTTACCTTGAAAAAGTTAACAGTTCCATTGAAGCATATCTTCCGTGTTCCAAGCTCAAATCCTTTCGAGAGACAATCAACAATTCCACAAGCTTGATTAAAATTAGTTCGTTGTATTTATTATTTCAAGTGCCCGTAGCCGATGTATAGCCTAATGTAATTGGAAAAAGTATAGATATTTGGATGAAATTAACAAGTCTGAGCAGACCTGCAATTCAAACCCGATTTATTCCAAAGTTCCAATGAGTAAAATGAATACAAATCCAATCCATGTAGGTTTTTAACAGTATGTCGATCCAAATTCAAAGGTCCCCCTGTTTCTGAAGATATGCTCGCAAAATCTATATTTTTTTTAAATCCCAATTTATTGTAGAAGCCTTGTCATCAAGTTATTCTCCAATTTCGCTGGATTCGATTGACACAGGCGCCAGGTGAAGTGAAGGTCTAACAAAGCGTAAAATCAGGAGAGCTCGCGGTGTTTCGTCTTGATTCCAGTGCGAGCGTTTAGGCAGCACCCATCGTTCATCCCAGTTTTGGAATGTCCTTGCCCGTGTGTCTGCGGTCCGCGCGCTGGACCTGGTTTCAGTCTTTGAAGCCCTGGGGTTCGTCACAAACGCATATACCCAGCAGCCCCCCCTTCTGGAGATGGAGTCGGAACAATGCGTGGGTGACACACCGAAGTGAATAAGCCACAGCAAAGAGGGTTGGGGTGAGAAATATGCAAGAGAACCCAAGAGAGAATAGAGAGAGGTGCGCGATGGGATTTTTTGTCGAAAGAGTGTTCCTTCCTTGATCAACTGTGTTTTGTAGATGTATCGAAATATTCTTTACAAAGCAATATCTATTCAAGACATGATGAAGTTCTTGCTGCGTTTTAATTTATTGGAATTAGCCTACATGTTTTGTAAAATCCTGTTATGTAGCGTAAATAACAACTGTTTAGATTGGATGCAATTACGCATGGCATTTCAAACGAGGATTAGTTCCTTACGAAGGTAACGGTGTCTTGTCTGAAGTAGCCAATGTGATGCAGCTATAGTTTAATCTGAATCGAAGATAAATTGAGTGTCTACAGACCAACATCAAGTGCAACACACACACCTAGTCAGTTGTACAACTGAATGCATTCAACTGAAATGTGTCTTCCGCATTTAACCCAAACACTCTGAATCAGAGAGGTGCGGGGGTCTGCCTTAAATCAACATCCACAGCATCGCGCCCGGGGGTGCTGTGGGATTATTTAACAAACTCTTTGAAGAGGTATGGTTCCAAATGTTTTCGGAAAATGGGCAGGGACTCTGCTGTCCAAGCTTCAGGGGAAAGCTGGTTCCACCATTGGGGTGCCAGGACAGAGAAGAGCTTGGACTGGGATGAGCGTGAGCTGCCCACCCATGGGGGTGGAAGGGCCAAGAATTTAGAGGAGGCAGAATGGAGTCCTCGGGTTGGGGTGTAGGGTTTGAGCAGAGCCTGAAGGTAGGGAGGGGCAGTTCCTCTTGCTGATCCGTAGGCAATTATCATGGTCTTGTAATGGATCCGAGCTTTGACTGGAAGCCGCCAGTGGAGTGTGCTGAGGAGCGGGGTGACATGGAAGAACTTGGGAAAGTTGAACACCAGGCGTGCTGCAGCGTTCTGGATAAGTTGCAGGGATTTGAAGGCACAAGCGGGGATCCCAGCCAACAGCGAGTAGTAGTAGTCCAGACGGGAGATGACAAGTACCTGGATTAGGACCCGTGCCACTTCCTGTGTGAGGTAGGTTCGTACTCTGCGGATGTTGTAGAGCATGAACCTGCAGGAATCACTGCTTTGATGTTTATAGAGAACGACAGGGTGTTGTCCTGGGTCACGCCAAGGTTCTTTGCACTCTGGGAGGGGGACACCGTGGAGTGGAGAGGTGATGGAGAGATCTTTGGGCGGGCAGGCCTTCCCCGTAAGGAAGAGCAGCTCCGTCTTGCTGAGGTTGAGCTTGAGGTTGTGGGCCGACATCCAAGCTGAGATATCTGCCAGGCACACAGAGATGCGTGCCTGGATCTGATGGTTCACGGTGTTGAAGGTCCACCTCCTTCAAGGGTCGTAGGCTATGGCTGAGACATGAATAAACCTATGTTGCCAAATCATGTTTTCAGGGACATGACTCCCTGTCCTAGCATTCTCAAACGGCTTTGACAAAATCAATGCAACATGTAAACAACCAGACAAAAACGCTGCAAACCACTCAACAACCTGTGTTAGTGTACGGTGTAAAGTTCACGTTTTATGGCTGCCACTTTAGTAACACAAATATGTTAGCCAATATAAGCTGCATTTTACAGTAACTTAGAGTTACAGAAGCCTGAATGGAAAACGTTTCAGCAGTGAGGAAGTAGTCAATATTCAGCTCCTGTTCTGTCCCTGCCTTTTATGTCTGCTATGAGAGACAACACCCACCTTGGCACCGTAGCTGCAGGCCTGCATGTGACCCCTCCCACCTCCCCTCTCTCCTCCCCTCCCTCCTGTGCCATTCCAGGCTTGGCTTCCACATACACTGACCATGTTCAAATGGTTTAACCCCCTTCCCACTGTGCTCGACCACACAGCTGGGAATCCCTTCTGATGTGAAACCCAGGGAGATCTGAAAGACTTCTATAGGAAAAGGCATAAACAAATACCTCCCCCTCTTTCTTTGTCTCTCACTCCCCCCCCCCCCCCCCCCCCCTCTGATTCAGAGGGGTTGGGTTAAATGCAGAAGACACATTTTGGTTGAATGCATTCAGTTTTGCAACTGACTAGGTATCCCCCTTCCTTTCCCCTTTCCCATTTCCCCTTTTTATCTCTCTCTCTCTCTCTCTCTCTCTCTCTCTCTCTCTCTCTCTCTCTCTCCTTCTACAGAAGGGATATGTGCCTGCTGTAGGAAGCAGATGGAGAATATCAACACTTCACCTCCAACATCTACAACTAGGCCCAGAGTCTACTCTACACCAGCAATACATTTACATTTTAGTCATTTAGCAGACGCTCTTATCCAGAGCGACTTACAGTTAGTGAGTGCATACATTTTCATACTGGCCCCCGTGGGAAAACAACAGTAGACTGAGAATGGTGCCAAATAACCAAGCCATGCAGAACATGGGCCGACACACAGATTAAAGTGAGGTCTTTTTCAGTCACCTCACGTTTCAATGTACCAAAATACATCCCCAAAAGGCTTGCCAACCACAGTCTGGCCAAACGAGACTCTTTTAGCTGTGCCTTACGGAGCAATCAAATTTCAGGGAAAATCAAAGCCTTCCTGCAGCCCCATCGTGAATTACATTTACGACTGGCTGAGAGAGCATTTTCAGGGGGCCCTTTGTGTTTGAATTATCTACAGTTACAGTCAAAGTCAAAGGATAGGATCGGGCTGCAGTGGCAGCTGAACTAATAAAAATTACAGAAAACCACACATCTTATAATGGCTTGGATTGACTGCAGGGAGTAACGGATTATCGTGTTCTGGAAATCTATACAACAGAGATTCTGAATAATGAGTGAATGTAACAACGTAATGACATGCAAATTAACATAATGCTATTTCAAATGCAAATGTGTGCAAAAACCAGTAGGGTTTTCTTCCCATTCTATGACATAATTCATCTCTTGTTTATTTAATTTCCATAAATATGATCTCACTGCATCTCCAGCCTACCTTTTTAATGATGTGATCTCACTGCATCTCCAGCCTACCTTTTTCATGATGTGATCGCACTGCATCTCCAGCCTACCTTTTTCATGATGTGATCTCACTCTATCTCCAGCCTACCTTTTTCATGATGTGATCTCACTGCATCTCCAGCCTACCTTTTTCATGATGTGATCTCACTGCATCTCCAGCCTACCTTTTTCATGATGTGATCTCACTGCATTTCCAGCCTACCTTTTTCATGATGTGATCTCACTGCATCTCCAGCCTACCTTTTTCATGATGTGATCTCACTCTATCTCCAGCCTACCTTTTTCATGATGTGATCTCACTCAGTTAATACCATTGTCTCTACTATAGCTAGATTATGGTTTCCTAAAACGAGGATGAGTCCATCAGTCTGTGCAGTGGACAGTGATATAGAGGTCTTAGTATGCCTGGATGAGCAGAGTGACTCCCCCTCTTATCCTCAGTAATCTGCATTACCGTATCCACCATTATCACATATGATTTATTCAACATGTGTCCAAAAGCCTATAAATGATTCAGATTTAACACAGACATAAGAATAGCATGGGTCGACATCACTCTCTACCTTTCTCTTGATCTCCCCTCTCTCTCTCTCTCTCTCTCTCTCTCTCTCTCTCTCTCTCTCTCTCTCTCTCTCTCGCTCTCTCAATTTCAATTTACAATTTAAGGGCTTCATTGGCATGGGAAACGTATGTTAACATTGCCAAAGCAAGTGAAGTAGATAGTAAATAAAAGTGAAATAAACAATAAATAAGAATAGGAAACATTACACTTAGAAGTTTGAAAAGAATAAAGGCATTTCAAATGTCATATTCTGTATATATACAGTGTTGTAACAATGTGCAAATAGTTAAAGTACAAATGGGAAAATAAATGTTTGTTCTTCACTGGTTGCCCTTTTCTTGTGGCAACAGGTCACAAATCTTGCTGCTGTGATGGCACACTGTGATATTTCAACCAGTAGATAAGGGAGTTTATCAACAATTGGGTTTGTGTTCTAATTATTTGTGGATCTCTGTAATCTGAGGGAAATATGTGTCTCTAATATGGTCATACATTTGGAGGTTAGGAAGTGCAGCTCAGTTTCCACCTCATTTTGTGGGCAGTGTGCACATAGCCTGTCTTCTCTTGAGAGCCAGGTCTGCCTACGGCGGCCTTTCTCAATAGCAAGGCTATGCTCACTGAGTCTGTACATAGTCAAAGCTTTCCTTAAGTTTGGGTCAGTCACAGTGGTCAGGTATTCTGCGACTGTGTACTCTCTGTTTAGAGCCAAATAGCATTCTAGTTTGCTCTGTTTTTTTGTTAATGTTTTCCAATGTGTCAAGTAATTATCCTTTTGTTTTCTCATGATTTGGTTGGGTCTAATTGTGTTGTTGTCCTGGGGCTCTGTGGGGTCTGTTTGTGTTTGTGAACAGAGCCCCAGGACAAGCTTAATTAGGGGACTCTTCTCCAAGTTCATCTCTCTGTAGGTGATGGCTTTGTTATGGAAGGTTTGGGAATCGCTTCCTTTTAAGTGGTTATAGAATTTAACGGCTCTTTTCTGGATTTTGATCATTAGCGGGTATCGGCCTAATTCTGCTCTGCATGCATTATTTTGTGTTTTTCGTTGTACACTGAGGATATTTTTGCAGAATTTTGCATACAGATTCTCAATTTCGTGTTTGTCCCATTTTGTGAATTCTTGGTTGGTGAGCGGACCCCAGACCTCACAACCATAAAGGGCAATGGGTTCTATAACTGATTCAAGTATTTTTAGCCAGATCCTAATTGTTATGTCGAATGATCTCTCTCTCTCTCTCTCTCTCTCTCTCTCTCTCTCTCTCTCTCTCTCTCTCTCTCTCTCTCTCTCTCTCTCTCTCTCTCTCTCTCTCTCTCTCTCTCTCTCTCTCTCTCTCTCTCTCTCTCTCTCTCTCTCTCTCTCACCTCATGTTGACAATGTACCAAAATACATCCCCAAAAGGCTTGCCAACCACAGTCTGGCCAAACAAGACTCTTTTAGCTGTGCAAAGCCTTTCTGCAGCCCCATTGTGAATTAAATTTACTACTGGCTGAGAGTGTGTTTTTCAGGGGGCCTTTGTGCTTGAATTATCTACAGTTAGAGTCGACGGTTAGGATCGGGATACATTTGTGGGGAAATCAGCTGCGGTGGCAGCTGAACTAATAAAAATTATATAAAAACACAAATCTCATAATGGCTTGGTTTGACTGCAGGGAGTAACGGATTGCCGTGTTCTGGAAACACAGATTCTGAATAATGGGTGAATCATAACAACGTAATGACATGCAAATTAACATAAGGCTATTTCAAATGCAAATGTGTGCAAAACCCAGTAGGATTTTCTTCCCATACTATGATTCTTATTTTTTTAATAGTAAATGGAGGTTATGCCTATTTAGTCATGCACATAATGTAAGCCTATATAGAGGAAAAACGTTGACTGCAAACATGTTCTCTTAAAATAACTTGTTCTAGCTGACCATGTAGCCCAGTGGCGTGCCCATGGCTAAATGTGACTTGGATGTCCTAGTACATATACAGTATATAGGTGAACTTTACACACAGAATCCCCACTTAACCGATCCTGATGGGGACCCAGCAGCATTTCTCCATCTATCATCTATAAATTGTTTTCAGTTTCTATAGATTTTTTGTATTATTCTATAGTGACCTCATGTGTTATTGGGTATTAAATCCACATTGGCATTATCCCTGATCTCTAACAGCAACATGTCATTTGAGCAGCTCAGGGGGATAATGCTATTATAATACCATTACAGAACATTAAAGCCTGGTTTTGATCTGACCTTTTTAGTTCCAGTTATCTGAAGATCTCTGGGGAGCCTGTTTGACTGTGGTGATTCTGGTAGAATGAATGACTGTCTGAATGAATGACTGTCTGAATGAATGAATGACTGAATGAATGAATGCATTAATTAATTAACGATCCTATTTGAACAAAACGATGTACTCTATAAACCAGTTTGGACATGTCATTATGGTCATTACACTGTGCATTTGATTTATATATTCTAAACTGTAATTATGGGCTCAATAAAAGTCCCTAGTAATTTGTTGTTAACCACACATTAGACTGTAATCTCCCATATTCAAAACTGATTTACTGTATAGCATCTTTATCTGGATTCATATGTACTCTATGTCCTGATTCAGATCAACCCATGGTG